>NC_046663.1:135916565-135928274 GCF_010883055.1 Belonocnema kinseyi
TATGCCAATTAGCACAAATGGTAAGTTCCGACAGTGCCTACAAGTGTGCCTACTGGCCGCTAAATGGCAATACCGGTTTCATATGTATACACCTGGTATTGTTGAACCTCACAGATATTCTTCTCATGTATATAGAATAAAAATTCTCGATGTGAGAGAAGCTCAAACATAGCAAAAAAAACGTGTTTTTGCACATTTCGGTTAGGATATCTCGGACACCTAGGGTGATGAAGCAATTCTGAGTTCAGATTCGGATTCAGCGCATCAAATTCTTTCGGGTACACCAGGTGCAGCCTGCGGGTGTGGAATTTCGTCGAATTTTGTCGGCCTGTGTTACTTAAGACAAAATTCATTTATAAAAATCATAATTTTCACTATATCGAATATAATATAAACAATGTTTGTTTTGGAACATGTTCGAACACTTTTCACAAAATCTAAATTGAGTTTCTAATTTTTAAAATAACAAAAATGTAATTAAGGCTCTGGATCGAGAAACTCGCCCAGCGCTCGAGATCGTATGAAATTATTGTCCAAACGTCTCGGATGACGGAAATTGTAAGTAATAAAATTGATCTTTCTTAAATATTGGCTTCTAGAGAATAATAAGATGGAACTTTTTTCTATTTTCTGCTTTTTTTTATCAGATGATTATTTTTAATAGTAAGCTTGGAAAACTGAAAAACATTCTACTCTAAATTCAATTACTTTTTATGTAATAAATCAGCGTAAGTTGGACAAATACTACGGGAATTTTTTTAAACTTTGATGTGCGCACAAAATATAGCCTAGAAATGCCTAAAAAGTGAAGAAAAAACTGAAAATTGGATATTATTAATTAATATTTAATTGAAAATTGAAACTGATCGGTAACCCCGTTTTTTCAGATTCGCCGACACAAAGTATCGAGGGAACTTTAAGAGTTCAAACAACCTTAAGTGAGACTTTTGTTCCTCATTATTAAAGGAAGATACCTCGCTGCCAACGAGAGCTCCGTGAGCACTCAGCACCATCGGAAAGCGTGCTAGGGGTGGCCGACTCGAGTATGATTCCTTCGACTATTCGATTCTCGGTGTCTGAGACTCGAATGTGTACGGTTGAGACTCGAGTTTTGACAGAATCGAGTCCAAGCGATTTTTCTATTCTCTCTCCCCCCCTCTCTTCCAACTGTCTATCTCTTTCCCTCTTGTGCGTATCCCGCCTAACTGTCAACAGCTGCAGGCAGGCAACCGCCTGTAGAGAGTCCATAAGACTGAAAGAGATAGAGAAATGACCGTCCCTTTTCCTCGTATATACTTTTTGCAGACAGGCTGCCTGCCACTGCCGGCAAGCAGAGGTATGAAAAGGCCATAATTCGCATGCTCGCCCGAATAGCGTCTGATTAGCGGTCCCGCCTAAATAATTGATGCAACCGAACAAAAGCTGTATAGCTCAATTTGAACAAATTAATTTTTTGAATTAATGTACTAATCATAGAAGGATTTTATTAACCCTCTATAATCAAATTAAAAAATAATTGTAGATTGATTTTTTTAATTAATGTATAAGTCACTTTCAAATAGTGTTTCACAGTTGTAATTAATCAACAGGAATTTAGTTTAATAATAAAAATATTAAATAAATAAATATATGATCGTAAAAAAATAAGTTTTAACTAAACTATTCTTTTAAGTTTCGAAATTTATGTTGGTTGTCAAATAGAGCACTTTTTTGTTTGAAAATTTAAATTTGGATTTTTTTGTAATACAAAATTTTAATTATGTGCACGCTTTTATACATAAAATATTTATCACGCCGTCGTTATATATATTTTATAATTAAATGGTTAATAATACATTTTTGCGCTGTCTCAATTAATTTTTACCATTGTTGGAATATTTAAGTTTTAAGTTTAATTATTAATTATTTTATTAATTAATTATTAATTAAGTTTAATTTTTAATATTTAAGTTTTTTATTGCTTAATTATTATCTTCATTTTTACTTAATTATTATTCTACTCATTTATTAATAAACGCCTACATAAAAACCTACAGCGTGCTAGCCACTGGCGACGTGACCTGCTTTCTTGTTGAATGGACACCTCCAACAATTTTAGCTGAATAAATCTGAAAATTTGCAAAAAGCTTCCTTTAATAATAGGGAAGAAATGTCTTACTAGAACTTATTTCAACTCTAAAGTTCCCTAGATACTTTTGTTAGGCTTAACTAAAAAAACAGGGATACCCATCGGTTACAATTTCGAATTAAATATTAACCAAAAATAATCAATTTTTAGTGTTTTCTTTAGTTTGTAGACATCCCTAGGGTATATTTCGTGTGTACATCAAAGCTTCAAACAGTTCCGATAATATTTGCACATCTTAGGATGATTTATTTCTTAAAAAGTAATTGAATTTAGGAAATATATTTTTTTTTTTTAGTTTTTCAAGCTTATTGTGAAAAATACTCATCTGAGAAAAAAACGGAAAATATCCAGCAAAAAAGAATCCATTGAAAAGACGATTCTATGAATTGCGTATCTGTCATTTGCAGATTTATAAAGTTAAAACAGAATCGGTTTGAGTCTATGTGCATCGGTCATTTTCTCAAGCAGCTTCAAATCTGCCATGCACTGCAATGACCATTTCAAGCAATGTTATATTGAATCGGTTTCCTTCTTTTTGAATGAGACATACTTTTTTTGGGTTAAGCTGCCATATTTTACACGATTTTTAAAATTTATCAATTATCGAAAGATTTAAAAAAATCATGCGCAGGTCTACTAGATTCCTTTTGCTATTTCAGTTATGAGCCTTTTACCGCATATAAGTTAGTCAACAAAATTATAACGACTAAAGGTCTTTAAAAAACAAATCGACGGCAATTTGGAATTCCAGTGGCAGATACGCATTTCAAAAGCCTTCGAAACCTATTCAACAGAAGTGAATGGATTTTTTTCCTGGGAAGTACTACATTTGATTAGGTAAAAGGTAAATTGTGTGACTTTTAATATTTCCGTCCCCTGAGACATTTGGACAATAATCCCAGTCAGACTTTAAGAACGGACGCAGTACTGGTACGCCATCACCGGCTAACCAGTACTTGAACCGTACTAACAATCAGTACTGTGCCTATACTGGCGGAATATGGACGCGGTATTAGTAATTAGTACTGCGCCCGTACGGGTGAAATGCGGGCACGATACTAGCAATCGGTACTGTGCCTATACTGGCGGAATACGGGCACGACACTGGCAATAAGTGATGATGGAATACGGGCACAGTATTGGCAATCAGTACTACGCCCACAATGGCAGATAACCTACAATATTGTAGGTTAGATTTCTTTTATCATGTGCATGAACCGTAATGGTTAAATTTCTGAAGAAAATTAGTGCATTTTTTGTAACAATCCAGCTTGAAGATATGAAAAAATCACTTTTCTTACGATAGAATCCTGAACTTACCTTGAATTACTGCTCATAAATCCTAACCGTTCGCGAAAATCTGCACTTTTTCCGCAAGAACTATCAGAGCGTTTCACGATACCGAGTAAAACCGCGTGGAGTTGATGTTGGTAGCCGTTGGTAGCCATTTAGGTTGTACCAAATTCTGCCGATCATGTACAAAGTGCGCGGAAATTTAAATTCCATTCAAGATGGAAATACATTTGGAAATGAATAAATATTAGTTTTAATTCTAAATTATTTAATATATAACATTATTATTATATGAATTGACAAAAATTTCACAGTAATCACGGTAACAAGCGTTGAATTCAGAAAAATTAAGAATTCGTATTCCTATGAATACGCGATTTTTCCTCCGTTTAAAAATCCCCTAACGGGAACAGAAAAAGTTTGAATCCTATTCCTCTCAATCGAATTAGTCAAATTTAAAAAAGCATTTATTTAATGAATTGTAGAAAAATTATTTTTTCTATCTTACGGCCACGGCAAAATTAAAACAAATTAGACCTATCAATTCAACTCCATTTATTTTTCGAACAAAAACTACAATTTCGACGACGTTTCGGCATCACTGTGTGCCTTTTTCAGAGGCCTTTTTCAGCGTAAAAACTACATTATTAACGATTATGAAACAATGGTGCAAAAGTGCATTGGTGCAAAGTCCATGTAAAGTGCATTTATTTAACCTATTTTTCATTATTAAATCTTTTTATAACTTATAAATTTAAAAAATATTTAAATTTATAGTTATTTATATTTTAGTAATTTATTTAAACGTCTTAAAGAACGCAACGAAGAAATCTATGTAAATGTGTGAATTTAAATAATTTTAACTCTAGAGAGGCAGAGTTGAATTGGTGAGAATAAAAATTTCAGAATTTACATTCCGCATGAAGGAATTAAAATAACTTATTACACATATTTTATGAACTTATTAGAAGTAATTAAATAAAATCAAAATATTACTACTTGTGGGGAATAAAAAATATCTCTTTGAGGCGCGTTACTGGTACAATTAGAAGGAATTAAATATATTGATAACACGTTCTCTTTGGGAGAATAGAAAACTGTGTGGCGGTCGCTATGGAAATAGAAGTGAATAAGTTTAGCAGGTATCTTATTCTTATTGTGGCATTTTAGACAGATGGAAAAATCGCCCATTCAAAATAACAGAATAATCTTCACTTTTGCGCTGAAATATTAAAATATTAATTTTTCTCTATTCTACGCTTATTACCGGGATAATATTTTTTAATACTGTCTTCCCATCACTCGTTCAGTACTAAATATTCATGATAGTCATTACTGCGCCAGTAATGACAAGCAAGTAGCGGATAACCAGTACTGGATTAGTACTATTACCCAGTTCTAACGCAGTACTTTCTTTCCAGTACTGGCTCAGTAATAAATATTTTTGATAGCCATTACTGCGGCAGCGCTGGTGTAGTATTGTTACCCAGTACTGGCGCAGTACTGTTTTCCCAGTGCTGGCGCAGTACTAAATATACATGATAGCCATTACTGCGCCAGTAATGACCAGTCAGTATTAGCTGAACAGTACTGGCGTAGCACTTTTACCCAGTATTGGCGAAGTACTATCTTTCCAGTACTGGCGCAATACTAAATATTCATGATAGCCATTACTGCCCTAGTGATGGTAAGTCAGTAGCAGCTAACCCATATTGGCGCGGTACTAAATTTTTTGTGAACGTCCCCACAATACGGATTGGTCCGACTGGGAATTTCAACCGATCTCGAGCGCTGGGCGAGTTTCTCAACTCAGATGCACAACTTTTGTTTTTATATATTTAGAGTAAACCCATGATAACGCGTTCGTTTATGTCCGTCGATTCCTATATCATTTTTCCTTTACGTCGTATAATTTCTCCGACATGTACCTCCAGACCTTTCGCATTCTTAATGTCCTTTTCCCCGGACTTGGCTTGTTCCCCTGATTCTTCTTGATCTTGAAACGGGTATTTTAGCAAAGTCAACGGTATTTGAAAGGGAAAGAGTAATAACTTTCTTTTCTTGAAGCTTGTCCACAGCGTCGAAAAATTCTCGCATATGCTCTCTGACATCACCACCTTCTGTCATCTTGTGCAGAGTCAACTTCTTCAGTAAAGTTGCCTTTCTTGCTGGCCCTTTGAACTGGCAAATGTTGTACAATTTTTCGCAGACTTCGTGCGCAGTATTGCACCCTTTTACTTGTTTCAGCTCTTATGGATTAATGGTTAAAATCAAATCAGAGGGAGCCTTTCTATCGGCAACAACCCAGGCCTGCGCTGCCCTTTCAGATTCTACATTACCTTCTACTATGGCTGGTCTAGCTTTCTTACCAGAGACGTACTCCCAAGTGTCGTTTTTCTCTAGCAGGGCTTTCACTTGGAGCTTCTAAGCATCGAAGTTCTCTTTGCCCAAAGCTTTGATGCGTGCTGAGTATGAGGAACTCATTTTACAAAAAAAAGTTTTTCCCATCTCACTACTTCCCGAACACACTTTAAATATATGCAATCGAAATATTTCAATTTCCGATTACAATTTGCGAAGATCTGAGCCCATAACCTGTTGTAACTAAGTGGATCTTATCGGAATATCAAAGATATTAAACAGAAGTTATAACTGGTAAAAGCATAGATTTACTGTAACTTTAAGATAACTTTATGTTAGAGTACAAAATAGGCAAGTGACAAGTTGACACAATGAACAAAACAGATGTTGTTATAAACAAAGCAATGCTGTAGCTTTTTTGTAGAACTAAATTCAGTGAAATTAAAACTTTCAAAATGGGTATAATGAAATAGCATTTGAAGCAAATTAAAAAAAATTAATTCATCAAAATTTTTCAGAATACTAAGAATTTTGCGCCATCAGCCAATTGAAAGTGGGTCCTCTGAACATAAGCTGCTGTAGAGAAAATTAGTATGATCCAAGCAACAAAAATTATGGAAATTTGATACGTATTTCAGAAAAAATGATATATTCATAAACAAAAGTTAGACTTTTAGTTTGGCATTGGCAAAAATTCTGCCAAGTGACCGCAAATTTTAACCTTCTAATATCTCTAGTTCAAAATCTCAATACAGCGATCTAGACCTAAAATTAAAATCAAAATTATTTATATCGTGACAGTAAACATGAAAACCTGTAAAAAATGAAGATTTTGTAAAGAAAACATTGGGATATCGGGAAAAAATAACAACATAACCTGACCAGAAATCAAAAATCCATTCACTCTCTGGCGGACCGAAGGAACCGAATGGAGCCTCTACAAAGTACCCGTAAAGACCCCATTGGGTCTCCAATCGGTTCCTTTTTTAAAAACTCAAAAAAACAGCAAGATCAACTTTTAAATTATTGAAATTCGGATTCTACGTTAAATTTTCTATTAGAAACTCACGGAGTAGTCGCAATACTTTTTTTTGCAGCATTAAAAATGTCAAAAAATGTCTTTAACTTCTGCTGAAGGTGACTTCAAGTACATCCATAATAGCTCAAGTAGTATGTTGCGCGCGAAGTTTAAAAATAAACTTCCCTCTAACTTGCATCGCAACGTTGTTGCCTGAGGTTTCCACTGCATGTCGCTAGCATCAAGAAAAAATTCTTAAAGTTCCCGATGGAACGCTTATTAACTGCTACTAAAAGAAGATGTACTTAAAGGCGCCTATGGCCCATGTAAATGAAAGGTGTTTTATTTTTTAAAGTTTTTAACGCTGCAAGAAAAAGTATTGCGATTACTCCGTGAGTTTATATTGCAAATTTTAACGTAGAATCCGAATTTCAACAATATAAAAGTTGATTTTGCTGTTTTTTTGAGTTTTTTCAAAAAGGAACCGAATGGGGACCCAATGGGGTCTTTACAGGTACTTTATAGAGGCTCAATTCGGTTCCTTCGGTCAGCCAGGGCTTGCATTTGAATGGGTTTTAAGGTCTTCGGAATAAAGTATCTGTCACTGGAATTCCAGATACCTGCCCATAGGTTGGAGTGAGTTTCGAATGAGAAACCGGCTTTTTTAATCGGCAACGTAATTTTTTTCTCATACCCATTCAGTACCAAATATTGAATCAGCATTAACCAATAGAGGAACAATATTTCCGATAGAAAATTATTAATTTAAAAAAATTGATTTGAATGGTTTAAATTATTTATTAAAAACTAGGTAAATGGGTAACTTTTAAGAAAATCCGGGCGTACATGTAAGCTACTTTTATTTACAAACTATTTATTTTCAGGCATTTTAATTGATTTTGTTGAACATTTTTTTCACATATTTGCATCACACCAGGTTATGTGAAACTTTAGATGACATTTACCTGACATCAATCTTAAATTCACAAAGACTATCACTCTCGTTTTATTTGATAGAAATTACCTTTAAAAAAATGCAGGTATTGAATTTCTAAACATTTGGATGTATGTGATGTCAATGGATATGAGCGAATTGCAGAGATCTTTTCTAACACGTGGACTCCCTGCAGCCATTAGCATGTGCACTGAATAAATTGAATGTCACTGACGCTTAATTCAAAACAAATCTTATAATTCTTGCACAAAATAATCGATTGAAAACCATTGTAAAAAAAGATTAACATCTAAATAATCACTAAATTTAGAAATAAGTTGTCGCATCAATTGTAATATATAACAACATTATTTTACTTGAATTTCTTTCATTTTTGTTTAATCAGAATTGTCCTAATCAAATGTATTACTTCATACTTCTCATTCGAAAGAATTAATTCTTTAAAATTGTAATCTGCACATTCTACTCAGTTAAACATAACCTGAGGTGACACACAATTGGCAGATTCATGCTTATTGAAAATTGCTGTGTGTGCATCGTATTTTTACTGTTCGTTGTGATCTTTTAAGAACTCCATTTCAAATTAAATCTCAACCCATTTAT
The DNA here is from genome assembly GCF_010883055.1 of Belonocnema kinseyi. Taxonomy (NCBI): domain Eukaryota; kingdom Metazoa; phylum Arthropoda; class Insecta; order Hymenoptera; family Cynipidae; genus Belonocnema; species Belonocnema kinseyi. The sequence continues at coordinate 135,924,924 of NC_046663.1, forward strand.
GTACACATTAAGGGGGGCACTCCCTATAGCGGCCGAAAAAAAAGGACTTTTTTGACATTTTTTTTCGGGAAAATGACGATAGTACGCACCAATTCGGAATAATATTTATTAAGGGCAATGTTTTAGGATACAAAAAAATTTTTGTAACATTATAAAAAATTGAAATTTATTAATGTTATCGCCGATCTTGTAAATCACCTCGCCGCTGAGGTTGAAATTGGCGTAGATGATCCTGGCCGCAATTCTCATCTGAAATCATAATACCAAACATTTTTTTACTTAAAAGGGTTGTACATCGTCGATGAACCGGCAAAAGTTATTAATTTTAAACATTTAACACAAAAATCAGGGTCTTTAAAAAAAAAATGGTTTTTTGATGAAAAAATGTCAATTATTTTGATGTCAAAAACTGTGAAAAAAAATTTTTTTTCTTAGTTTTCTCGGTTCAAATAGAACAATTATATATGCCTTTCAAAATAAATGCTCAACAAAGAAATTAGGTTCACTAGTTTTTTCGTAATCATCTACGCCAATTTGAAAAACACCGTTTTGAGAAAACGCCGTTTAAAATTTTCGGTCAAGGAAAAAGAGACTCACTGTAGTGATACGTTAATCAGCTCCACCTTTTTCGTAAAGCAGACCCTCTGCTTCCTCGAAGTATTCATTTGCAATGAGTTGTGCCGCCCTACGAGCGGCACATCATCGCCCAGAATTCTCGGAAAGCATAATATTCCGTGCGCGCTCGGTCCCCTCCAGCCGGCTCCGCGCCGCGGCCTCTTTCGAGCGCTGTATCTTCTACAATTCCGAGAATAGGCGTTAGAAACTTTTAAAAAAATATTCTTAAGGCTTATATCTATCGCGTAAAATAATAAAAAAAAATCGATTTTTTGAAAATTCTATAGGGAGTGCCCCCCTTATGAATCGTAGAATGCCCATTGGAATTATTTCAGGTCAATCAGTCTCATTCAACTCTATTCACTAAGCATTTTAACGAATGTGGAATGGCAGATTGAAAGCACCGCTCTCAGGTGACCGATTAAAAATATGGCCAACGCATTCAATTTTCATTCTTTTAATCTGCAAATGACACCATGCTTAAAATGACGGATAGAACCAAGATAAGGACCGGATGGAAGTTGGTTCTTATTTGGCGCTTTTGAAATTAAACCCGGGTTTTGTCCCCCGTTTATACTCGGTCCTTAACAGATTCTATCTGGATTGATATTTTTATCTCTGGCTTCTATATGGCTCTCATCCGGGAACTTCAAGATCTGTATCCAGTTTGTAGTCGGGATTAGACCTGGTTTATACCCGGCACTTGACTGGGTTCTATCTGCGATCAGATAACATCCAGCGGATTTCTATATGGGTCTTATACGGTTCCTTCAAACTTCTATCCGGTATTTAGGTGATGGCTATCCGAAACGTACCCGGATCTTGTCCCCGTTTTATACCCGGCCCTTATACGGATTCTATTTGGATTTATATATTTATCTCCGGCTTCTGTATGGCTCTCATACAGGACTTTCAAGATTTGTATCCGATTTGTAGTCGGGATTGGACCTGGTTTATACCCGGCACTTGACTGGGTTCTATCTGGGATCAGATAAAATCTACCAGATTTCCACATGGGTATTATATCACGGTGACGTATTCTCTATTAAAAGGCAGGTTACAAAAAACGTAAAATAGTTCTATTAAATCTAAAATTCTAGCTTAAATACAGTCTATATCGAAGAAGTCTTGAAACTATAGAGAACAGTTCTATAACATGATAACCGATTTTTCACCACAAAAAAATTAATGTTTTTTATTATAATATTATTACCATTATATTCTAATATTTGTTCACATGTTTAAGTACACTATTATTTACTATTATGTAATCACTACACTATTTATAATCGCACGCTATGAAAATTTTTATTCCCCGCGGGTTCGAACCCTATAAGTTTCGCAGTCCTAATGCCTAAAGCCTCTCGGCTAACTTAGTTTGAAGTATCAAAAACAATATTTGAAATATAACGTACAGCTGTGCAAGGCCGTCTGCAAATTTTTGTGACCCATTCTATAAAAAATATTGCTACGCTTATAGTGATATAAGGTAAATGTGCTAGTCCTCGTCAATGCATGGGTTGTCGGCATATGGGCAGTATTTTACGTATAGTAAGCTGCTGTGTTCTTCGTTGTCAGCAAAAATGTTTGTTCCTAAACACTATCGCAGATATACATCAAAGTGCCGATAACTGAAGCAGCCAGATTTATGACTTGCCGATAACCCATGCATTCACGTATTTATAACTCCGAACATCTTTTAATATTCATTCTAATAGGATATGTTACAAGTAATAAGTAATTTGTCTTTCTAAAGGTACGCTTTATTCGATAAAACCCATTTCTTATGCTTTAAATATGTTTAATATAGTTTTTTAAGCATTTGAAATCTGAAATTCGCCTTAAGTTTCCGATAACTGGCACACTTACCTTATGTACTAAGATTCTAGATTTTAGAAATGTTTAAAATTATTATTGTATATTTTATGTAGGTAAACAAGATTTAAACTAAATCCAAAAATATTTCAAGATATTTTAAAAGATTTTAAAAAATTCAATATGTATTTTCAGGAATTTAATAAACTGTAAGGGATTTCCACAAATTTCCAAATATTTCAAAAGATTTAACAGACTTTAAAGAATTCAAGAACATTATTTATATTTTAAAATTACTTTAAAAACTTAAAACTCATATAAAATTCACCCACATTAAAAATATCTTGAACTCTTTTAAATATTTCGAAATCTTTTGGAATTTAGAATTCGACAGGAGTGATTTTCCTGTTAAATCTCTTGAAGTTCCTGAAAATCTCTTTGAATACATAAAAATATTGTTAAATAAAATGAAAATCCTTAAACTTTTTTGATTTTTTGAAAAATAATTTTAAATACTTTGCGATATTTTTAATTCCTTTACCGACTATTTAAATAATATAAAATCCATTGAAATGCCACAAAATCCCTTAAAATCAATAAAAATCTCTTTGTCTCATAAAAAGTAATTGAAAGTCTTTAAAATCTCTTGAAAATCCTTATACATTTGTAATTCTACTAAAATCGTTTTAAATTCTTTAAAATTACTTGAAATACTTTTAAATTCATTTATAAACTTTAATCTTTTTTAATTTAAAAAAAAATTTTAAATCCTGTTGAATGATTTGGAAATTCATTAAAATTCTTTTAAACACTTGAAAATATTTTGTACACCAAACTCTAGCTTTCAGTCAAGTTTCGCGGGCTACCTTTAAATGGCCTTGGACTGATTTCGGGACGACAAAACCGTAAACAGTGAGGGCC
>NC_046663.1:135928374-135934356 GCF_010883055.1 Belonocnema kinseyi
AGAACGAGGTGACTGAAAAACCGGACAGGAATCGGATAAAAAAGTATATCCTTATTTTAATTTCTGGTTCCATTTGCCAGTTACGGACCAAGTAGAACCAGTAAGCGGGTACACTTTCACTTAATAATTCACAAGTGGCCAGGTACCTGCGAGAGACCGGATAGGAACCAGGTAGAAAAGCATATCCCTATTTTAATTTCTAGTTCCATTTGCCAGATAGAAACCGGGTAGAAGCAGGTAGCCGGTATACTTTGAATTAATAATTTACAAGTGGCTATGTGCCTTAAACAGACCAAATAGGAACCGAGTAAAAAAGTATATCATTATTTTAATTTGTGGTTCAATTTGCAAGATAAGAACCGGGTACGTCCAGGTAGCCGTTACACTTTCACTTATTAATTTAGAAGTGGCCAGGTAAGAGAGACTGGATAGGAACCGGATAGATAAGTATATTTTTATTTTAATTTCTAGTTCCATTTGCCAGATAAGAACCGGATAGCACCAGGTAGCCGGTACACTTTCACTTAATAATCTATAAGTGGCCATGTGCCTTAAAAAGACCGGATAGCCACAGAGTAAAAAAGGAATATTATTTTAATTTCTGATTCCATTGGCCAGATAAGAACCGGGTAGAATCAGGTAGGTGGTACACTTTCACTTAATAATTTACAAGTGACCATGTGCCTTAAAGAGACCGGATAGGAACCGGGTAAAAAAGTATATCTTTATTTTAATTTCTGGTTCTATTTGCCAGATAGAAGCCGGGTAGCACCAGGTAGCCGGTTCATAAGTGTCAATTGCCATATAGAGACCGGATAGGCTCAAGGTAAAATTCTAATTTTATATGATTATTATTTTAATTTTTTTTCATTGACCAGATAAAACCTGAGGAGGCGCCGGTAGAATATTTAAACAACTTATTTTTTTTACCATTTCCCGTATATGGAACGTGTACACCCAGATAGATCTCACAAAATTAAATTAAAGACCAAATAAAAACCGTATAGAACAGGGTAAAGACCGAAAGTGTATGTAACCAGCTCCTTCCTGGTTTCCATTGGATTTAAATCTGTTATTTTAAGCAGGGCAGATACGCAATTCAAACTGACTTGATTTTTATCGGTTCATTTTTCCTGGGTGCAAAACTGTCAAAATTGCGTCAACGATTTTAGCTGATTTTGACACAATTTGCGCTTTCCTCTTCCACAATTGTATTAAAACCGTAAGACTGGATTGAATTAGTCCCCCTCAAAACGCGATTATATCATTTTATAAAAAGAAAACTATAATACGTCAGTCACATTTTGTATAAATCTTTTCATAGCTCAAGCCAGAACTTAATTACGGTGAGACTCCGAGATAATGTTCCCGAAGTTAGTTCTTTCAAGATATGACTCCACGGGGATGTGTAAAAAAAGCTGCGAAGAGATATGGCGTGTGGACTCAGACGTAATAAAACAGAAAGAGAGAGAGAGAGTGAGATAAAATAGTTCGAAGTCCCCTGATACAGGTGTGCCGTCAGCCCCAAAACCGGGACTAACTCCGGGGTTTACTGTAATTTTTAATGATTTTTCTTTTGTTAATTTTATGCCAAAGATCATTTTTTGCAAGATTCCACAACAACTGAAAAACATTTTTAAACTAAACATTTACAGGTATAAACGAAATCAGAGTAAACTTTTAAATATTTGTAAGCCATATAGCCAAACATGGATTCTCTTTTCAGTCAATTTTTACTCCACGCTGTGGAGTCATGAAAATGGATAGAAATTTAAGCAATATTTGATCGTGACGAGAGGGTTCCGACTCGGAATACTAAAAAAACGATCGAATCATAGTGGATTTTTTCTCGATTCTTTCGTTCGAATATTGATCGCTGTTGCGGTCACAGAAACCATCGTTTTTCGGTCGCACTCATGCGTAGAAAAATTGGTTGAATGTTGATCGCATATTGGTCGTTTCATTTCATGTCAATTTCAAAGTAAACGATCTGGAAAATTGAGATGTTGTGGAGTCCTACATATTCGTAATTACTATTTTTTAACATAATAGTAAATAGAATGCCATATTTCTTTTCAATTTTGCCTGGTACTAAAAATGTTTTTAATACGAATAATATTCAGCTTTTCGTTTTTTATTTTAACACTGGATAATGAAGGTCTATAATTATTTTCTCCTTACTGTCGCATTTCGTTATTTTAAATGAAATAGAAATCACAATTTTTCGTTAATTCATGTTATGTGACATTATTTTCTTTTAAAAAACGATACAATGAAAGTAATTGCATAGCCTAACCATAATTCAAGAAATCAAATTTAGCGCGGATCGAATAATGAAAGAACAAATTAAAAATTAAATTTAAACAATAACAAATAAAATAATTAAAATTAATTAAATATGTATATCATTATAAGAATAAATTGTCAGAAAATGCAGAATAAGTGGCCTTGTGATTTGTATCACATTATAAGAATAAATTGTCAGAAAATGCAAAATAACCCAGGTGCGAATTGCCGGAGTTGAATACACGGTCCAGTAGTTTGTCCAATTTTGGCAGCCAAAGGTCGGCTAAAATTATTAGGCCAATTTCGGGATTTTAATCGGCACATTGTTGAGCCAGTGCTGGCAGCCTATATTGGCTATTTATATTTGCCGATCCTCCACCGATGCTTGGCCCAGTATCGGCACTTTATTGCGCCAAGTCTCACTTTTAGTACGTTGAACCATGTTTCACGAGGATCAGCCAAAGTCTGGCCCAGTGACGGTACATTACTGGGCCAAGTGTCACTTTTCCCACGGCAAACCATGTTTTATTTAAATCGGCCCAATGTAAAGCCAGTGCTGTCAGCCTATATTGGCTATTTATATTTGCCGATTCTCCAGTGATGCTTGGCCCAGAATCGGCACTCATTACTTTTAGCACCTAATAAACAAATCTTGCCCGAAACATGAAAAAAAAAGTTTATTGAACATTTGCCAAAGTTCACGATGAAATTTGTTAAGTTCTGTCATTAAAAGTTTTAAATGTTTATAAAGAATTACATTTCCTGTCATTGAAAAACGTTGTAAAGTAGGCTACAATGCGAAAAAAAAACGAAATATTACGCGAAGAAAAATTGTAATATATTTAAATTATTTATTGTAAAATTATTGCATTGATATTCCTGTTAACAGTTCGTGTATTTTGCATTCACACAACGTCGAGTGATAATATCCCGTAGCGTTAGAAATTTTATTTGTAATATAATGTTCAAAAAGTAATATATGTTTTCAAACTAAAGAGGACCATTAATATTTATATTCAAAGTACTGTAAATCAATTAATATTTATTTTTTAAATACCTTTTTTGTTATATCTTCAGACCTTAGACTCTATACCAGTATTGGCACCCAGTGTTGGGCCGACAATGGCAGCCAAGCCTTGACTGACAAGTCAAGGCCATATTTATAAATCTGGCAATGGCGCGACGATGGCAGCTAGATTTGGTCCAATACTGGTATCCAGTGTTGGGCCGACAATGGCAGTCAAACCTTGGCTGCCAAGTGCAGGCCATAGTTATCATTCCGTAATTGGCGCGATCATGACAGCCGAGCTTCGGCAATATTTTTGCCGACTATGGGCCAAGGTTAGGCCGTATGTGACTTCGCACTTGGGAAGTAGCTTTGCAATTTATATCACATTATAAGAATAAATTTTCAGTTTTAAGTACCTTTTCATTTTTTTTTTTGTATTTTTCAACAAAAATAAATAAATAACCTGCACATTCAATTTGTTTGATTGGGGCAATATTTGATCGCAAATTGAACAAACGTGGGCCTTGAACAGCAGTGAAAGCAATACATATGCGGCCAAATATCGTTTCACTTTATGGACTCGGAAATATTCCCACAAACTGACCAATTTTCGATCCAAAACGTCCATAGCGTGGAGTCCACGCGAACGACAAGATATTGATCGCATTTGCCGTCACAGATTCGAACGAAAACTGATCGTGAACTTTCAATCACGTGACTGATATTAAAACGAATATTGACCCACCGCGTTTATTGGAAAATAAAAAAAAAATAAATGTTCATTTGTTTATTTACTTCACTAAATAAGACACATTTATTTCACAGATAGTCCGGGGGCTGGGTATGTTCCCGTATGCATTCAAGAGGCAAAAGATAAAAACCAGTGAATCTTATATATTTTGACCTGATGAAGCCAATGGTACCGGTTAATTTTACGAGAAACTGATGGACGCAACATTGGACTAACCAGTCGGAATCCTAGTTATTGCAATTTACAAATATCGCCTTTTGTGCGTGTGAAAGTGCGTTTGGCGCTTATGTCTAGCGAGGTAGATGAAATCTAAGAGAACAAATTGCTTCTTGACCTTTTTAAAAATATTCAATAGGTCAAGAATAATCGATACTAAAAGTTTGCAAGAAATGTCAAATTTTGAAATTTGAAAATTTATGACTTTCTAAATATGCATTTAACAAAAAAATACAAGAAAACTTTTATGCTTAGAATTGTGCATATTTTCTAAAAAAAAGTGTCCCGTTGAGAAAAACCATCTTTTATATTTGTTTAAATAATTGCGTTTATACAAAACCCATCCACTTCTTGTTAAATTAACAGGTACCATTGGATTCAGCAGGTCAAAATAGATAAGATTAATTGGTTTTTATCATTTGTCTCTTGAATGCATACGGGAACATACCCAGCCCCCGGACTATAAATACATCAATGGATGGCGATAATCCTGAAACGAATGAAGATTATGTTCAGGCCGTGTGATGAGTATAACAGCTGACCAAGTCAGCCCTAAGATCAATATTTTTTCACCTACATTGAAAAATAAAAGTTTAAATAACGCGGAAATACTTTCGAGAAATGTTAATAAATATTAAAGGATCGTTTGCGGCCTTACAAAGAGTTGGAGGGAAAAAAAAGTTTATTTAAGCAAATAATGATTATCGACGGACACATCTAGGTTTCACAGCAGAAGTTTGTTTTTTAACTTTCTTTTTCGGTAATCATGCAATCTGTTTTACCCACATACCTCTAGAAGTTCGAAGTTGTCTACTCGCTGCGCTAGTGCTGCTTTGACACAGCTGATACCTCATAACTAGCCCATTGACAACATTGCAAATTGCCTGCAGGGTTTGACGACAGCACGGTCGGTATTTCTCAAAAATAGTAATGAAAAAAAAACTTTTTTCACTATTTTGATTATTTATGACCAGAGACACATTCATGTATGTCTTCTATTTATCGTGCCAAATTTTTAACTCGATATCTCATTCCGTGTACACGTAAGTTGGAAAAGAAAACTTTCACTGGTATTTTCTTCAAAAAAAAATTGTTTCTCAAAATTTCCACCGGAATAAAGCAGAGACATGGACTTTATTACCTCCTTTTTTATTTCCCAAACTTTCAGAGCGATCCTCATTTTGTTTAGACGTAAGTTGGGAAAGAAAAATTGAAGACCAGGTTTGGTCACGTGACCCTCTCGTCACATGGCCTTAAGGGTGGTTCACAAAGCTCTATTCCGCGGTCTACTTGGTACCTGTAACGATATAGATTTTCGGGTGCTAGAGCTCTCAAAACATATACGTTTAGTTACACAAGGTGTACTTCGAAAGCTAGTATCGACTAGCTAGATATCGATTCGATATATGAGGTGTGTTCAAAAAGTAAGGTGACTTTTCAATTTTCGCGAGCGACGTACATTCAAGTTTTAAATTTTTTGTTTTGATGCGTTGGTACACTCGTCACGATCATATGTTCACAAGTTTGACTATAAAGCTCGTGTTGTTTTTCTGGCAGAGGCGTAAAAGGATAGAAGGTTTTGGTGTGCTCGGCGATTTTCTTCTTTCGAAAGAAATGGAGCCCTGGACGTCCCAGCACGTCAACAACAGATGAAAACGTTCAAGCAGTGGAAGAAATGGTGTTGAAAAATCGCCGAATTACCATCAGAGAAGTTGCTGAA
>NC_046663.1:135934456-135949481 GCF_010883055.1 Belonocnema kinseyi
TCGATGATTGGAAAAAGCATTGGCACAAGTGTATTATATCTGAGGGAGATTACTTTGAAGGGGACAACATAAATATTGAGGAATAAATGAATATTTTTTGAGGAAACCCTGAAGTGACCTTATTTTTTGAACACGCCTCGTATCGATTGATCGATGTGTGTTCAAATTCAAATTAGAATTTGAAGTTTAACTAATAACCATAACTTAGAAATGATAGAATAAGAACAATTTAGAAGAAAAATTCATTATTTTAATACTCTCTCTCTGTCCTCAAATAATAGAAAAAATAAGAATTACAGATTAATTCGATAACAGGGAAATACTTATAGTCTACAATGCAATAAGAATAGGTTAGATTCTTAGAATTCCTGAAGATGAGTCACAGAGCTATTTTTAGTATCAAAACATGCCTTAGAACGAATTTTGGCAGGAAATGGTATTATAAACATCGGGTCACAGTTTGAACTTTGTACCGAAATTTTTTGGATATGTCAATCAACGAATTGGTCATATTGCGTTGTAAATCTAATAGGCGGAGCCATGCGACCTAATATCTTATTTGTAAACTGACTGTTAAATTCAATGACGTCAGCGATTTGATTGTCTGAAAAGGGAAAGTGGGAGATTTCTCCGCCCAAAACAGAGTTTATAAAAACGCGCGCACAACAGAAAAACGCCAGATTTTGCATCTCCTAAACCGCATATTTAATACTAAACCTGCAATACTTGATAGTGTACAATTGAGTTTTTTTGGACTTAGAAACTTTGTATTGTGTTTGAACTTAGTTAATTCACTCGAATTGTTGTTAAATAATAAACTATTATAAATAAGATCAATTGTTAAACGCGAAACGGGACGCCGCGATTTAAACAATTATAAACAATTGTGATTTGTGACTTCTGTGACAGTGATGGTGGAAATGCATCTTTAATAAATTGTGAATCATCAACTGTTAAATTAAGTGTTTTTATTTCAAATAGGTTCCTTTAAATGGTTTTCGTTTCAAAGAATGAACGGCAACAACGATCCCGTTCAGATGTCCAATCAGAGAGCAGTGAATTGTCGATAGAAAACCTGGCATGGAGATGCGACTCCAAAAGAAATGAACTCGAGTGATTCTGAAATCAGGAATATATTCCAGGAGGACGGATGTAAGCCTCCACTATCGGCTGTGAATGAGCAATCGATATTATGCAATATTTCGAGCACAAACAATGAAATGCTATTCACAGACAGTGAAATTCTACCTGCGAGAGTTGAAGAGTCATCTACAAGTAGCAATATCACAATCACTACTCACGAATCGTTTTTAGAAACAAGACATATTGAGAAAGAGGAGAAAATGGATTATGTGGAAGAAGAAATCGTTTCTGTAAACGTGGAATCAGTAAGAACAGCTTTCATATTCAATAGCCATTTGAAATTGACTAGAAAATTAATTGATAATTACTAGAACAAATTTTGTTTCGTAAGAAAATGTTATGTAACACTTGAATAACCCCATACTCATAATTTCTTAAGGCCATGTGATATTTACGTCATACTATTCCCACCTTACTGACATTTTTTGGCAACAACTTACATTCATACGAGTTCATATATCGAGATTTCCATTTGGGTAATTGAATAAAAGATACTAAGGAACGTTTATATGCTGCTAAATTTGTTGAATTATGAAAGAAAATTCAAAACATTATTTAGAAAAAATGGTTGTAATTCTAAAAAGTTAGGAGCATACAAACGTTCTTTCGGCCCTTTTATTTAATTTGCTACATAAGAAACACGGTACCTCAATTCATATGAACATAAATGGTTACGAGAATGTGTCCGTATAGTAGGAATGCTACGACGTAATATAACATGGCTTTAAGAGTTTAATGGAGTTGAATATGTGTAATACCCATATACATAAATACTTAAAGAAATATGATGTTTTATAGATATTGAGTCGCAAGGTTTATCAGGACAATTGTCAAATCGTTCTTTAAATTATATTCTGAAAATATTTCAAAGAATACCTTTTTAAAAATCTTCTGTCAAGAACACTGAGGATGGCCACTGGGCGGGGAAAGCGGAAATTAGGTTGGATTTTTAACACCGGAAATTTTTATAGAATTTTTGATAAAATATTCGACTTTTTCACAAAATAGTTAAATTCCAATAGAATAAATACATTTTTAACTAAACAGTAGATTTTTTAACAAAAAGAGATGAATTCTGGCCCAAAAATACAATAGCGGTCTTTTCAATTAAAAGGAATTAACTTTCAACCATCAAAGATTACTTTTTAACATAGGATGGCCGTTGGAACTAGAAATGACGGGGCATTTTTTATGTTCCTGAAAAATCGGGAAGTGATCGGGAATTTTTAGATTTTTGTATTAAAAGCCGCTTTTAACGGTTTGAAAAATCGCTAATCGGAATTAATTTAAATATTTTTTATTTTTTAGTAAGTTAAAAACCTGTAATACCATTTATTTTCAAGTTCGTCAAATCAAAGAAGAAACTTTCACTACAATATATCAATAATATTTTTAAAATTTATTTGGATGCATTTAATTATCTCAGGCTAAAAAACACAAATTTCTTCTTTAACCTTCGAGAATTTTTCACCTAGTTCGGATATTCAAATTTTCTTCTTAAAATCTCCCGAGGTTCACTGTATTTTCATCGGAAAATCGGTTAAAAGTTAAAACCAACATTGTTTACCAATTTTTTGTTAAATTTCTCTTGTTATAAGGAACACATTTTGCCATCAGCCATTGATTAAAAGAAAATAACAGGCAAGATTCAGGGGATTTCTAGCAGAGGCGCTTAAATAACTGCCGAGAATAATAAATTTAAATTTTATATTGTGTTATTCAATTTAATATAAGATTTTATATTTAAAACGTTACAAGATTAGAAAGTGCAAAATTGATCAGGGAAAAGGCCAGGAATTTTGAAAATGAAGTTTCGCGGTCCCTCTGGGAAAAATATAGTATACCTTACCAGGATCAAAAAAGAAAATTCAAATAATTAATTTCATTTTAAAAGTACTTATGTTCTAAGAAAAGATGTTGTATTTTTGTTAAAAAAGTGTTGAAATTGAACTATTTCTGAGTAAATATGTTTTCCTAAGTGAGAGAAATACTTTTTCCAAAATGGTCTAAAAAGAAAATATTTTTCATCGAGAAACCCTGCGACTTGCTTCTGCCTGACTTAAAATGGATCCGGTCAAATATTATAAGAATTTAAAAAAAATTGTGAGGGTGTCTAGTGGAGTAGGAAAACGGGAAAGATCTGGAATTTTTTTCTTATATGGCAAAATCTAGTTTTTTCTACCTCATCTTATTTTTTTTCTTAGTCCAGATTCAGAAAGAGGAAAATCTGATGGCCACACATATCATATATAAAACGGTAAAAGTTTTTCGGTGATTTTTCAGTTCTTTTATTGCTAGTTATCTAAAAGTTACATTGTTTTATTTTCAATAGGTTGAAATCCAAATCAGAAAAAGTTTTAAAAATTCAAATAAAACTCATTTTTAGAGAAGTAATCATAGAAATCAAATGAATATATTTCTGATAAATGTAATAGAAACCTCATTTCAGCAGAAAAAATATTAAAACTTTTCCATAATTTTTATTTTTACTTTAAACATGTTTCACCGTGTAAGAGAATTTTTTCACCATAATAGTGATAAGCTGGTGCGATTTTATACAAATTCACATTTATAATTATTCCAAGAACATATTGATAATTTTTCTAAGCATTATGTTATTTAAATTTTAAGAAACCACTGAAATTTGCCCCAATTTTGCAATATCTTCAAAAAAGGGACAGATTGACTTCAACCTTGCTTATTTTATAGACAATTTTAATAGATTTAAACATGTTGAATATAAAAAATTTAACCTTACACAATTAATATTAAGTTTAATCTGTGATAAAAAATTAAATCATTTCTTTAGATTGTTATAACTGCATAATGTTAAATTTTCCAATTCTATAAGTGAATTTCAAATAAATTGTAAAAACATCTTTAAATTGTCCGAAGCAAAAAAGTTTAGTCGGATGACACAGAGTAACCTCCGGGAATTTCAATGTGATAATATTTGCTTTAGTCATAAAATGCGATAAAAATTGCTTTAGTTAAATAAAAAAGATTGATACAACGGTTAAGGGTATAAGAAAAGCCATTGTATTGACTGCTGCTTCTCATAAACTATTTTTTGAGTGACCGGGGATAATCCTGAATGCCTGGGAATATTTTCTGGGGAAAAACGGTCATTCTGTAACATAATAGTATAATTTTTGACAAAACAATTAAATTTCCAATCAAATAGTCAAATTTTTAATAAAAAGAGATGAATGCTAAACCAAAAATATTATAGCAGGCTTTTTAATCAAAAAGAGTTCACTTTCAACCATAGAAAAGGACTTTTCAATCAAACGATAAATTTTCTATCCAAAAACATCAATTTTCTATTTCAAACAACGAATTTTCTGCAAAACAGTTGACTTTTTGATAAAGAAAGACAAGTTTTGCACAAAAAATGTAATATTAGAGTTTTTAACGAGAAAGTTTAATTTTCTTACTCAGTTCTATTAATTCAGTTCTAGTTTCAGTTAAAAAAATGTCAAAAAGCGGGATTTTCTGAAAAACATGGAAGAAGAGGATGTTACGCCCTGAGCAAAAGGCGAGGGTAGTTTATTTATGGGATAGGTGAGAAAGGTTAAAGTGCTGATTAAGTCAGGCTGGTAAAGCCTGACCATCATTTAATGTGGGATTATTGTCACTTGTCAATCCTGCGAAGATTGCATGTTATTTAAAACTCAAAAACACGACAATTCTCACAAGTTATAGGTTTATTTATTAGAGTATAAGAACATAAAACTAGTTTACAGTTGAATAATTATAAAAACTTACGCTACCTTTTAGTCTTGAAAGGGTAAGAGAAGATTTGTAGTGTGGATGGATGATCTCCCCGACGATTTGTAGAATAGTGACGGAATTCTACCGGGTGCTTTTAGTTGATGCACACGAAATATTCGGAAATCAACGTATATGACGACCGAAAGCCGAAGCGGTTCGTACATTTGAAGTTTAAGTTGACAGTGTGACTGCCACAAACTAAAAGACAACCACCAGTGATGACTCTGGGGTTTATACAGGAATAAGCCTCTTGTAAAGTCACGTACAAATTGAGAAAAATCGACGAGGCACATACGATTGAGAAAACTCGACGAGGCACGTACTGACAAAGTCTCGCATCTATTTTTCCTCTCGTTGTCTATATTTCCAACATACTCTATCATTTTAATTTTATTGACCCCTTTTTAGCTATATTGATTTCCTTATTATTCGTTTGTAATTTCGTTACTCTTCTCTCCCTGCTTTCTAGACAATATCTTAATTCTAATTTCTATAGGCCGATCCCTACCGGAAATCTAGACGATTTCCAGATTACATCGCTAGATCTAGAATTGACCCCTTGTTAGATTATACTAGACGATTCCTAGACTCAAAAGGGTCGTCGTTCTCGGTCCCTTTTTTATGAGGTCAGCAGTAAAGCAGTAAAATTCGAAAAAGAGTATAGAAGATTTTAAAGTAAAATGCAAGATTAAAAAAATAAGATAAAAAATAGAGTATATTTGAGAAAAACTAATTAGAATTAAAAAGATTAAAAAATAGTTACAAACTTTTTTTGATATGTAGATTTTTACAGGTTTAAAAAAAAAATGTTAAAAGCTTAAAAATTATTTCAAAAGGTGTCAATAGCCTAAACAATTTTTTTAATAATTCCTGGCAAAATCTAGAAGAATATAAGGGAATTTTTTTACATATTGAACGACTTGCGAACATTTTAAGAAAAATTGAAGTCAGTTAAAAATGTTTTTAAGAATTTTAGATGTTTTAAATAGATTAAAAATATTGAGAACCTTGCAAAAATGTGCGAAAATTTCTGAAATATTTCTTGATTTTCTTCAAACTTCTAAAAGTCTTACTCTTCTTTGTAAAGGATTAGAATTTTTGACCATATTTTCTACAATCTTATCAATTAAACAAAATTTCTTTCACATCCTATAATATCATTTTCTAGTCTTAAACTTTCTAGTCTTTAACATTACAAAATAATATATTATAGCGTATCTTAATTAAAAAAAGGAAAATTCCAATACATTAATTTCAAGGTTGGAAAACAGGTGCGGTGCTGTTTTCGTTGAATGTATCCGGTGTGGTATAGGATGTCGGATGCATGCATTGCGTCGTGTGTTGATGTATCCATCGATGTTTGCGATCGGAAGTTTTCCGACCATATCCCTGCCGTAGCCTAGATCCTGGCTCATCCACCTTTCGAACTCACCTAAAAACGAATATTTGTGAATTAATATGTATTGTACGATCATAAAAATGTTTTTTACTACCTTTCACTTGCCGGATCGAAGAAGGGCACATCAACTCATTTTGCTGAGAGTAAGAAGGCCCCTGGAAGCTTTCTTAAACATTTTCGAATTTTAATTTCTAATTTTAAACAGGCAAAAAGTTGTAGCTTTTTTAGTTTTCTAATTAAAGCCAAAAACTGGCTTTTGTGTAAAAATTAATTTTGATTCGCTTTTCACTTTAGTTCGTGCTCAGTCAGTCAGCTTTAACGATTTTTGAATTGAAGTTTAATGAAATGTAGTTTGAAAAGTCCTTCGACTGAAAGAGCGAAAGTTATTCAACAATCCATTTAAAAAGTTGTTATTAATTTTTTCCGACGCCTGGCGCTCATCAGCCTTCTCTAACTTTCAGCGTTTCGTTTATCGAGCGAATTTTGAGCAACAAAACACTCTCAGCGAGAAAGTTGTTGACAACGGTACAAATAAGTTTTCTGGAAAATTTTAACCCAATCGAATTAATATTCAAAACATTAACGTCTCAAGTCGATAGCGGCTAGTCAACTCACGCGCGGGCTGTAGTGAGTGTTTCAAGAGCCGATTTGTAATACAGTTAACAGGCGCAAAAAAATAAAAACTAATCAAGTAATCAGGTAGTATCAAAGTATTATGCATAAATAAATAATAATACGCTCTATTGCAACAGGAATAAAAAACAAATTTACTTTCTCGATGCTTCACTTTTTTCAATTCAACGAATTTAAAGCATTGAAAATTCTCGGAATAAAGAATCCATTAAATCTCAACCCTTAGATGCTTATGTTTTCTTTTTTTTGTACAATTTGTCTTAAAAATAAAAATCGTTCTATTGTACATAATATTAAGTGAATCATTTATTTTACATTATTCACTAATATTTATTTATGAAATAATACTTTGATATTGCCTGATTACTTGATTTGTTTTTATTTTTGGCGCCGGTGAACTGTGTTATAAATTGGACCTAAGACTCTCGCTACAGCCCGCACGCGAGACGTCTAGCCGCTATCGACTTGAGACGTTAATAATTTCTTTAATATCAATTTGATCGGGCTAAAGTTTTCCAGAAAACTTTTTTGTACTATTGTTAACAACTTTCTCGCTAAAAGTGTTTAGATGCTTAAGATTCGCTCGATAAACGAAACGCTGGAAGTTAGAGAAGTCCAATAAGCACCAGGCGTCGGAAAAAAATTAACAACCATTTTTTTTATAAAAATTTTTGAATTAATGTTGCTTTATTAGTCACAAGACATGTCAAAATACATTATCTAAATAATTTATTTGAAATATCATTAAAACCGACTGACCTAGCACGAGTTGAAGTGAGAAGCGAATCAAAATTGGTTATTACAAAAAAGCCAGTTTTTTGGCTTTAATTAGGAAACTAAAAAAGCTACAATTTCCAGCGAAATAAGTTTATGTGCCCTTCTTCGATCTGGCAGCTCAATTGCTCAGTTTTGAAAGGTTTTTGCCTAATTTTATTATCATATCCTTTCATAGATATTATCCAGTGAATATAAGTCCTAGTTTCAAATCAGGGGAAGTACTAATAAGTAGAATCCCACTCTCATCGGACTTCCACATTATTTTTTTTTCTCATTAAATTAATTAAGAAACAAAAGAAGGTAATTTAAAAAAATTACTAAATTAAAAAAATTTTATGTGTAATAATAATCATAAAATTTCATGCGATTGGGATCCTGCTTATTGAAATTTCTTCTAATCTAAAAGCTATAAAATGGCTGCTATAACAGGACTGGCTAATAGATAAACTTACATCGAATTGCTTTGATTTTTAGTGAGCACAATTTTCCTTTTACTTTGCTTCTGCCTTTGGTCAAAGTAACCATTGGTGAAAGTAACCTAAAAAATATACAATTATAAATATTGCATTATGGCAAATACTGTACTTTTGTACAGGTAGACTAGTCGATTCTGTAAATAATAAAGTTCAATTCAAAATCTTGGCCTAACTTCAAATTGGGCATGAGATTGTAGAAAAGAGTACCACTTTTGGGCAGGGTGTTTGCAAAAAAAGAATAAATAAATTTACCTTCATTTATTTTAAAGACGGCTTCCAAACGAGAAATAGCCTGGTCAAGTTTGCCTAATGTGCTTCGAGCATCCTGTCCTTCCTCGCCAATTCTTGTCGAAGAAATAAGTTTTCCTTCCTTAAGTCTTCGACTTCTGAGCTCGAGGGAGGAGCACTTGGAATGGCGAATTCCGGACGCTGAGTTGACGTATGCTGGAACACATTTTCCTTGGCCGGTTCTTCGATTCGCTCCAAGGCAACAGGATGCAATTTTTTTTAAGCATCGCCTTCTTCTGCAGTGCATCCACTTTGCTCAGCTTTATTTCCCGATTTTCTTCCGCTGTAGCCTGGAAAATAAATTAATAACTGATTAGAACAGAAGTTTTGAGTTAAAGGAGCATATCTTTTATATAAAATATACATCAATTGACCAATACGCTTTTAGTACTTTGTTGTGAAAATTCCACTTTATTTTCACTATTGCATGACTCGGTATCTGACTTAGATATTTTAAGGGTGGAACTCTAGTTCTTTTGTTTGTTCCTTTAGGCCTTACTAGCTCGGCCTTGCTCTCTAAAAATAAAGAATAACAAAATGTTAGTACATATAATTAAATCATTGAATTCCACGCTATTGAAGGTACAGGACTTCTGAATAATCAAAATTAGATCGGATTACATAGCATAGAACTATATTACACTGCATTAAAATGAAAGAATCATGCAACTAAAAAAGGAGATATCAAAATCAGTAATAATATAATATTATAAGTCTATAAGGGACTGTATTTTATTAGGGTGGTAGAAATTTATACCTGTAAAATTTCGATTAGAACTGGTTTGCCCCCCTACCCCCGCCCCCTAATCCAACTTGTTCGTTTTGCGGCAAACTAATTCCTTATTTTTGCCAAATCGGTGAACATTATTCGGTAACACCTTGAATTTTAAATTATAATATTGTTTTGAATGGAAAAAGCTCGGTTTTCGAATAAATGGAAAAAAATAAATACTTGTCGCTAACTCTTGGCGATTTAAAGTTTAGTCACTTCTTGTGGAATTATTGCCAACAGATACATTATAATTAACCGTCACAACAACTCCCTTGTATTCTGCTCAGAAGAGGTGATTAATTACTTTTATTTGATAAGCGTCAAGTTTCTAAGTATTTCCTTACTATTTTTTGTATTTTTTAGAGAAATACTGTTTGTTCAAACTATGTTTGTTTCTTGTGAATCGTGAAGTTATTATTTATCGTGATCAGTGTTAGAGTTCATAAATTTCAAAAACAATTCTTCTATGATAGTTTTTATTGAACATATTTCATAATTAATGAAATAATTTACATACGTTGGTCTATTTTTTCCCCTGATAATCCTTAAAAGTTATTATTTTTGTGAATAATTACGTAATTAACGGACTTCGAGAATAATATATTGTTTCAATGATATTTGGCAAAGGTGAATTTTTTAGAAATTATTCGTAATGAAATGCTGTTTTGAAAGAAAATTCTTTGAAATCGTGATGCCACGGCATACGTTCTTCATTGTTTGTCGAAAACTAACAGAGATCCCATTCGAAAATTTACAGGGCTTTTAGAGCACATTGTTAGCTAACTATAAAAAAATTGAGAAAAAAGTGGGTTTTTTTTTCTGAAATTGAGTTCAAAAGTTTTTGAAATTTTTGGTTTCTAAAAATATTTCTCAAAAACTGCCTTTTATTACGAATAATTAAAAAAACACCTTTATGTCATCAAAATCACCAAAGCTATGAGAGTTTAAAAAAAAATTTCTATTTTCAATATCTCCCAAGTTTTTCTAATTCTTTCAAAAATCATTTTATAGTTTTTCCTTCAATACCTAAGGGAACAAACCCTACAATTTTCCTACGGATTACGAACGATAGCTTAAATTCTTCATATGGTTTAACATGAAATTGGTCAATTGTTTAAACACTTTTAATTTTATTCAACATATGTTTCCTTGTAAATCTTATAACTTCTGGAATTAGTAACACAGGTAGTAAGTGGTAAGAGTGGAATTTTTTTGTTAAAAACAGTTTAAATTTTCTTACACAATGTCCATACGAAAGGTAATTTTTTCACTTACGTTACTGGAAAATCGA
The DNA here is from genome assembly GCF_010883055.1 of Belonocnema kinseyi. Taxonomy (NCBI): domain Eukaryota; kingdom Metazoa; phylum Arthropoda; class Insecta; order Hymenoptera; family Cynipidae; genus Belonocnema; species Belonocnema kinseyi. The sequence goes on from NC_046663.1 coordinate 135,945,010, forward strand.
GAATTTTCTCCATCTTTCCCATAAAGAAGAGCAAGTGACATTAATTGTATAAACCGTTGATAACTGTGCTTCACAAAAAAAACTCTCAAACCAAACGTTGCGTGCGTCACTAATTCCAGTAAATAAAAGATTTCCACGATTTACTACATAAAGTGTTTAAACAAAGTGAAGATTTTTTTTAAATTTCCAAATATCCTGACAGTAAAAATTGTTACTTTTGATATTCTTTAATTGTGTCATTACTTATAGAAAATACTAACTTTTCACACTTCGGCAGATAGAAGAATTATAGAAATAGTAATTGTATGAACGATTAAAAAATACGTTAAAGAAATAACAGTACTCTTGGCGCATTCATCAGCTTATCATTTATCCCGAAAAATAATAACTTCTTGACGATCTACTTTAGGAAAAAAAGTGTTGAAAAAAATAATATTTGATTAAACAATTGTAAATAGAAATAATGCTTGAACACTTTTCACTTATCGAATAAAAATAGTTAATGTTGAAAACGACCCCAAAAATGCTATCATAATGTGCATATACTATTACACTGAGCACAATAAAAGGGTAACAAGTACTTTTTTGCAATTTTTTATTAACCAAGCATTTCCTATTTTAAACTCCATGGTAATTTGAAAAGCCAAGGGCATGGGTTAAAGTTGATCGATTAAAAATAAGAAGTAATTAACTTTTTCGTAGAATGAAAAAGGAGGGGGAGATCGATTATCAACAATTGAATGCTCAACTTCCTTACAACTAAACGCATTTTGATTATTAAGCCACAATGCAAAATCATTGATTGCTTTTTATTTACATATGTATGGGGCATTCTCTCTCAAGCGCGTACCCACTCATAGAATAAAATTTGAGCAAAGTGTGGTGCTATTTAATTGTAGTTAATAAGGTGAAAATGTCTTCAATTGATTATAAACATTTTTTTAAAGAATAAATATTTAAACTTTATTTATTTTCAGTTTGTGAAAATTTACGTTAAAAAATAGAATTTGATTTTGTATTGGTAAAATAATCGCTTAGAACATTAGCACGAGTGCACAAGCGTCATTTTATATTCGGTGCGCATAATGTTGTTAATAACTTATTGAATTTAACTTTTTAATCTCAGCATACTTGAAAAAAAAACTCCAAACTTTTGGTCCAACGAAAAGTAATTTTTCCTAAATGTCCCTCTGAAAAAAGTCAAATTTATTTACAACGATCTATTTTTGAAGCATAAATATTTTTTTCTCAAAAAATGGTTCCTGAAAATTGCGTGAGAACCCCTATCGAAACTATAGTTGCCAAATTTGTGTTATCCCGAATAGAAAAGTTAAAAATCACGTAAATTGAGTATTCTAACATTACGTCATACTCGGTCGGTAACGTCGAAATCTATAAGGACATATCACTTGGTGGAGTGCAAAGCATTGATTAGATAGGAATTTAACTAAAATTAATTTTTTCAGACGAAAGTAAGTGTGAAATCGTCATATGGCTTTGCTTCTCAGATAGAAAAGCCATTTCTTTCATTATTGTTAGCAATTGGGGAAGTGTGCGATTTGGACAATCCATCAAGAAAAAATATAATGTGCCGTGATTGAGATTAGGTTGCATTGTTGGGATAGTTGGCGGTCAACATTTTTCAGTTTTCGTAGTTCTTTAAAGTGTGTTTTTCAAAGATGTCAGCACATTATTTTTGCACTTTGAGGAAACAAAAATGATCAGAAAATCCTTAAACTTCTCCGACTGTTTTTTTGATTCCCTTCAAATTCCTTGCAATTATTTCAAATCTTTTTAAGTATCTCAAAATTGACTAAACTTAATTTTAACCAGGTAAATTTTTTTAAATATTCTTAAATTCCTTTATATCTCTTGACAAGTCTTAAAATCTTTTTAAATAACTTTTAAATTAATTTCTTAACATTCTTTAAAGTCACTAAAACTTCTAAAAATATTTTTTAATCCTTTAAAAATAAACTTTAAAATCCCGTCGAGTTCCTAGTTATTCCGTAAAATCAATTGAACTCTCAGAAATCCTGTAAGATTTCTTAATAATCCTTCAACACTTCCGATTTTTTTTAAACCCCTTCATCTTCTTTTAATCATTTAAAATCTTTCGAAGTTTCTCGAAATTGACTTAAATTAATTCAAATCTCTTAAACTCCTTTAAACTTTCTTAAATTCCTCTAAATATCTTTAAAATCGTTAAAATCTTTGAATTTTTTCAAATTAATTAAAACCTTTTTAAATAATTTTTCAAAAACTCACTTGAAATTCTTTGAGACCACTAAAACTGTCTTAGAATTTTACAAAATAACTTGTAAATCCTTTAAACTCTTTGAATTATTTTTGAATTATTTTCAAATCCTTTAAAAAGAAACTTTAAGATTCCGCCAAATCCCTAGTAGTAATTCCTTGAAATCACTTGAATACTTTGAAATCTCGTAAAATTTATTGAAAATCCTGAAAGTCCTCCTATTTTTTTTTGGAACTTACTTCAACTTCTTTGAAATAATTTAAAATATAGTAAAATTGACTAAAATTAATTCAAATCTTTTAAATCGAAAATCCTTTAAATTTTCTTAGGCTCCTTAAAAATAACTTTGTTTTTTCACTTTTTGAATAGCTTTAAAATCACTAAAACTGTCTTAAACTTTTTAAAATTTATTGTAAAACTTGAAATGTTTTTGAATTATCTTTAAATCCTTTTAACAAAATCATGAAATCCCGTTAAGTCTCTATAGCAATTCCTTAAAATCACTTGAATTTTTAAAAATTCATTAAGTTTTTTTCTTAATCATTTAACCACTCTGAATTTTTTCGAAATTCCTTCAACTTCTTTAAAATCATTTACAATTTTCGAACTTCAGTACAATTATTAAAAATCCTTTGAGTTTTCTTAAATTTCTTAAAATATTAAAAAAAACTACATCCCTTGAAATCTCTTCAAATTCATTAAAATCTTTTTAAATAACTTTTCAGTAACTGGCTTGTCATTCTTTGAAATCACCTAAACTGCCTTAAAATTTGACTAAATATCTTGCAAATTCTTCAACCTTTTTTGATTCTTAAACAATTTTTTTTAATCCTTCAAAGTCGTTTAATTTTTCTGCATTATTTAAAATCCTTTCACATTTTTTGAAATCGTTAAAAATCTATTGAGAAACCCTAAGATCACTTGAAGTCTTTGTTAAATGCTTTAAAGTCTCTTTCATACAAATTTATTTGATATGAAACTACTTAAAATCACTTCTTATCGAAAAGTATTATGACATAAGTCGCCGGCAATTGAGGTTATAACCTTAATCACGGCAAATTATATTATTTCGTGATGGATTGCCTAATAGAACATTTTCCAGATTGCCAACAATAATGAAATAAATGGGTTTTCTTTCTTAAAAGCAAAGGTATATCACGATTTTTCACTTAATTTCGCCCAAATTAATTAAGCTTACTCAATAGACGATATCCACGAAAATATCAATACCCCCCCCCCCATACATATTAATTCAAATGACAACATTTTTTCATTAGGATCTACTATCCAATACGAATTACATTGGACGTTATTGACATTAATTTTTTGAGTGGGTACACCTCAGAAATAAATTATTTCATTATGTTTTAATTACTTCTTTATATATAAGAAGTAATCGAACGAAATGTAATAAATCCATTTTTTAATTTGAGATCATGATTATTTCTAACGTTTTTAACATTATTAATTTAATTATTAAAATGAAATTGGAAAAAACGAAATTTTTCATCTCAGTATTCAGGTATATCTTTAAAATAAAATGAATTTTTAGAAAAAGTTTAATTTCCGGTTACAGATTCATTAGGTAAATAGGTATAACTTGTTAAATATATAAAAACTTTTAGTTAATCATAAACAATTTTCAATATTCCTCTTATAATAAATAATTTTACAAAACTTTAACATTTTATTTTTAGAATTGAAAATATATTTATTACCATTGTGACTGCCTTGTTCTTCTTCTATTATTAATTTGGAAACTCACTTTTAAGTTGACAAAAAATATACGTCTGTCGGTAACTACTAGTTACTTTTATTATATTTGATAGCTTGTTTTTTTGTTCGTAATTACCAAAGATTTTTCACCTGTAGTTGATTGACAAATATTTCTGATCAGGATGCAAACGAGTATTACGTAACGCTTTGCGAGTAGGAGGGAGGTGCGAAAATTGCGCTTATGTAAATGCTACACATATAATTATTATAGAAAAACAGTGACGTAACTAGAATCGAAGAGGCCCCCATGAAACTTATCTTTAAAGGCTGCATTGGAAATTAGAAGCACGGAATACTTCAAGAATTGTCAGAATTTTCAAGGAAAAAGCCACTTGAAACATTTCTTAGTAGTAAAAATATTTAATAAATTAAAAAATAAAAGTTGAAGTAGTGGAATGGTGAAATTCTGAAAACCCGTTTTAGAGGGGGGGGGGGGGGG
>NC_046663.1:135949491-135962465 GCF_010883055.1 Belonocnema kinseyi
CTTAACGTAATACTTAAATGAAATCTAACTTATTAATAATTAATAAGTGTTTTTTAAATAAAAAATAGAGGAAAAAATCGCATTCGTTTTACTTATTGATGATCGAAATGGTTTTACAATTTTTAAATCGCCATTGAAAATATACTACCTATTTTAAAATATTTTAATCAAAATCAGACATTGCTTTTATCATGTGAAAATAATTTTTTTAAATTTTATATTTTTAAACTATTTTTCAGCCAAAATATTGGCCATTATATACCCAAATTTAAATCTTTATTAATCACAATTAGGAATCTTAAACTGTACAAGATATAAATTAAAAAACAAAGTTAAATGTACAAATTAGTTTTACCTAATCTTACCCGCGACATCCAAAATCCGGGCAAGATAGTACATGCTTGGTTTATTCTCTGCGTGGTTACTTTCCCTTAAAACTTAAAACACTTTTTCCTTCCATTTATACTCCACAAATTTTTTAAAGTTTTGTTTAAGGACAATGCGTTCAACATCATCCACTATATACCGCACTCTCAAAAACTTTATATGCATAGCGAAAAATTTATCTGCACTTTTCACTGATCACTAAATTTGTACCTTCCATGTGCGAAGCAAAGTTGGAACTAACTAAGCACTGCGACCGATCCTCTTCATCTAGAAAAACAAATCTTGCATGACAAACTTTCTTTTAGGTATAATTTTGAAAAAGGATCGGAAAATGACTTTTTTCTGAAGCGTCCGTTTTAGCATCCCTTTTTTATGACTCTCTCCTTCTTATTTTCAGATCCCAGTTGTTGGGTTTTCCCCGAGATCCGAACATCAGTATGAATACAAGCAGAAGACATTTAGCGTATACAAATATACCCATGTAGTAATTGATGGTAAATTTTGTTAAACGGTGGAAATAAGTTTGAAATAGGATTTAAATTTAAATTTATTTATTAAATTAAATTAAATTAAATTATATTTAAATTCAATTGAAAAATGAAGCAAAATCCAGTCTCGGTCAGACGTTGTTCAAGGTTCCGTTTAATTTCTTAAATTTATTGCAATCTTTAACTAAATCTCTTACATATCATTCTACCTATATCCTGACACCAAAATTTAACTACTCTTATCAGTACAGAATTAGAAAAATTTTAAAAACTAAAACACTTTTTAATTACAAATATAACTTTAATTTCACGTACTGCTAACTAAAGTTATTTTATGGACTTGAAACTGAAAAAGCATATATGAAAATTCTTTTATTATTTTACTATCCGCAAACGAGGAAAAAAGTTGACTATATTACAGAATTTCTTGTTTCAATTATGAAACGCAGTTTAATTGCAAGGTGTCGCGAAATCGAAAAATCTCTGTTGCAAAGAATGTGGAAAAACTCAATTCTGAAGATGTGAATTGCTGCACTAATAGAACATATAGTTTAGAAATTTTATTCATCGTGATTTATTTCTCGCAATAACGTGTGAAACTGTTTAAATAAAAAGACGAATATTCTTTATTTTAGTTTTTTTCAATATTCAAATAATTTACTGGTATTTTTAAAATGACAAAAAACTTGACGAAACAAAAATCCTAGTTGATTAAATCATTTTTTGAACTAAAATTAAGTATTACATTGCATATGCATACTTTGACATTATTGTGTTTAAATTTTAATGCCCTTTTCTTTAAATTTAATTCGCAGCGGCAGCGGCAGCGTATTCACATTATGCACTTAAGTAACAAAAAGAATTCCTTATTGAAATAATTTTTTAATTTTCGGCCTATACGTCTGCTGAATTAAATGCAGGAAAAATATACCCTAACTCGTATAAAAAGTACTTACCAAACAGGTGTGTACATGACAGTCTAATCTTGAAATTAAAGTGATATGTGAGATTATTTTTTATTTTAAAGCATCAAAACCTTTTACCTTTTTTAATATTTTATCATATTTAAGAGTTTTAAGTTTCTACTGTGAATATTTTATTGAATTAACTCAAATATTATTTTATTAGGACTGCTAAATTGACATATTACAGTGCTGCCAACTCTTAAAAGTGGTTATTTCACTGAATGAATTAGTCAATTGTCACTGATTGTCAGTGACCGGTTTCCAGCTATTTCAAACAGTAAAATCTCACTCACAGTGGGTGAACCTTCAATGATTCATATTTACAGAGCATATGCGACATATAACAATGTTAAAAAAAATTTTATCACGACAGTGGTTAGTAAAACAAACGATGAAGTATTTGAAAAAAATCAGGGTATCTTAGAATAGGTGTCAGTTTACTGATATTTTGTAGAAAATCGTTAAAGCCATCTTACACACAAAGTCTTTCGTGAAAAGTACAAAAATGGTAGACGTTTTCAATAAGAATGTATAAAGAATGTATTTCAAAAAATTGCCACTTTCTTTGTGTTCTTAAAGCAAGGTAACCGCGTGAACCTTTAAGTGCAAACATATGTTAAGCGGTGCTTGCTGGCCCGCTGTGTTACGGATACAATGTCTTCATCCGTGCCATACAGGTTCTACTGTACTGAGTACTGTACTGACTTCTAAGTAGCGACTGACTTCTAAGTATAGTCCTAAACAGCAGGTGACAGTAGGTCTACTAATAGAAAAGGGTTACTGGGCCTTTTACCTTTTATATCTCGAAATGATCGGTTAGTTTGACTAAGTTCCTACAGACACCTTGACGCATTGTGACTTCATTATTTATCAGTAACTATTTACAGCATACGTACATAATCGATAATAATTTAGTTCCTGTCTAATGAGCTGAAAAAGGACGTAGTTTGGTAATCTAATTTTGAATGGTACATTTTTTTAAGTTCTGACTTTATCCTGATTTCGTTGCGTAACATTATTCGCATGAAATTAGATCTTCAAATATAATTCAGTGAATATAAATTGAATACAAGAGAAATGAATCCAAATAGACATGCTCCGCGAAATTATAAGCTTTTACGTAATCCCGAAATTCCCGGTGAAGTGTCTAATAGCACACGAAATAGAAGAAGACGAGATGCACGAAGGATTGAGATAGAAGGTAATTACTCCTATTTATGTAAATTATACAGTAAACGTTAATAATTATTTGATTTCTGTAAACGCTTGATAGCACATTTTTATCCTATGAATGACTAATACATGTTTAAGATTTTGCATCATGATTATTTTACAAGGCGTATATTTACCTCTAAGGGGACATTTTAGCGCTTGATATCAGTATTCTGGTTGAAATTTCGAAATGGAATTGAGTGCATGAACTCGATAACGAATGAATGCGAAATCTTTTTCCGACATGCAGACTCATTCGGAGTGAAAGCTCCAGTGAATACGCCAGCTAATCCCGAATGATTACGAACGATTCCTCCCTCAATCAGAACGCGATTCCGCACGTAGCAGAATAAAAATTAAATTCTCTCTGACTTCTTGGTAAGGCGCAAAAATAATTCAGAATGATTCCGCAATCGACTTTAATTTTCATTCCGTTACAATCCGCCGGATTACTCGAATTGATTCGCATTTATTCTGGACCCATTATTGTGACATTCAAGAAAATATGCCAATCTTGTAACATTTTAGACATTTTAAGTCAAACTGCGGAAACTGAATCTACGACTTAGTGAGTAAAATGATTCAAAGGATTAGAAAATTTCTCGTCGAATCAGTCTACACATTGAAATTATTTGAAGGAGCCAGTCAAAAAATATTTGGTTCAGGCAAATGAATATTTTTAAATCTTCAGTTCAACGTATTGACGAACCTGGAAGTGTGTTCCTTAATATGCACTCTTAAAAATAATATTAAATTGAATATACCCATGTGTATTAAAATTAATATATCAAAGATATGAAATTGCCATCAAGAGCGTGTATATTAAATTTTACATACATTTATGTTTAATCACTTACAAGAAAAATCATATATATTTTTTTCATAAATTTAAAATAAGTTGGGCTGTAATTTTCGATTCTAAGCAATAAAACATGATACCTTCTTCCTGTTAATCAAAAGTAAAATTGGATTTCAAGTCGAAAAGTTCAATTAAGCAAATAAATAACTGACTGAACCTACAATCGACTGTAGTTGCCTTAAATTTTGAAAATTTAGACAAAATTAAGAAAAAATCTCACCCGTACATTGCACTTTCATTATAAATAACAGCTGAATCGACGAATTCTAGACTGTCAATTTCATTAAGAATATTTGACAAGATTTAAAGAAATGAGTTGAGTTTTCACGCACATTTCTATACTGACCTGTATATTAAATTTAATATGCATGTATATTAAATTCATTACACCAATGTATGTTACATTTCAGTAGCGGCAGTGCATATTTGCTTCACGCACATGTAAGTAGTAAGATACCACTTCGACCAGGCATTCCCTTACACTACTCCTTAATCCCCCTTACCGCACTATGGCGGCGACCCCCTCGCAGGTGGTTGTGTGTATATGAAGAGCTGCCACCCTTCACTACATTTAAATCTAATTATACCCCTCTAACGGAAATACACTTCCGCCCTCACCCTTCCTAGATTATATATATACAGGTTAAGAGTGAATAGCCAGAAATAGAATTATTTAGCATGAATGGTTTGATGTGATTCTATTTAGAATCTTTTTATAGTTATAATTACATGGTGGCGACCCCCTCGCAAGTGGTTGTGTGCCTATAAAGAGCTGCCACCTTGGCTAAATTATATTAGAATCTTTTTTTATAGTCACAGTTAAATGGGTAAAAATACCTTACACTGTTCTGGTAAAATTAGGTCCCCTCCTATTTCGTATAACTGATACATTTTATGATGAAAAGATATAATTTTAACTATTCAGTGTTGTACTTAAATGCTACTTATACACTAGAGGTGTAAGGATCTTTTAAATGAAAACATAAAATTTTACATTTTAATTTAAATACTTTTATTGATTAAAATATTTTGATGAGGAAAAATAGAATACATATAATAATCATAACATTCGACGTGTATTTACAGTAAGAAAAGTGTGGCTAATTTCGCTGATGCTGCCTGTGCACATGAAACAAGAGCACTATTTTGTTTACAATATTTACCAACATTTAGTCGTCGGCTTCTCATTGAAGAAGATTATTCGTAAAGAACTAAGTCAAGTCAGACAAAGAATAATTATGACACATTCAATGAAGAAACATAATACAGTATTGACCAGACACATCCGAAGTCGCACTTTGTAGCCTTTTTGTATTCCACCTGTAGAAGGAGAAATTTCCTCGTAAACGAAGAAGATGTTCAAGTACAAGAGGCGGTAACCCGTAACTGTCAAAGTAGGTAGCTTGTCCGTTGTTTCCGACGCATATTGCGACCCAATGGATACCAGGCGGTTTATGTCCATCCGTATTAGCGACAATTGCAGCAGGTTTTGTCCATCACTTGGGAATCTGATCGGCAGGGTATACACCTACTGTACTTGCTTCAGTGAGTTAAAGCACATGCAGTATCTGAAGACTGTTCATATTTTTTTGAAGATATCAGATTTTCTTGAGTGGAGAATTCAACAGTATCCTCCCCTAAATCTTCTGAACTGCATGAAAAGTTATGACCTACGGTTGCATACGATATGGCTGGACGCGTACTGTAGGCTGATGTTTTATTGTCTGCGTATGAAAGCACTCCATCTATTCGTAGCTTCTCGATCCAGTTTTTGAGTGGCAGAGCATTATTAAGAGCACAAACAAATTTTAAGTCCTTTTTTCCCCATGATGAAAGCAAAAATCATCCAAGAACTCCAACCTTTTAAACGATGGGCAGCTTAGCTACTCCAGGTTTTTGATGCGTCTACTTGTAATATTTTGCAGCAAAAGAGCCTTCTCATGTCCTCGAGTGTATATTAGTCTGGCAGTTCGGGCAATGTCTCGAAGATTAGCATGAAGAAAATTCATTAAAACATCTCTTTCAAACCATTCAATTCCATGATGTTTGCAACTGAGCCAATTATTTTGTCGTTGAGATGGACTTGTGAGATCAGTAAAAGCATAAGGTGGAGAGGTAATCCAATGAGATATACAGTGGCGATCTATAGTAACCAAAGCTACTTCTTTAGGCATTAAACGACCGGAATTATCACGAAACCCTTGTATATCAATCACGTAATCAACCATGATTATTTTCAATACACTATGTAGTGGTAGGCAGTTTCCTCCCGTGACGAACAAGTAGAGACTAAGGTATTCAATGAGAAGTTTGTCCCTAAATATAAAATACTCCCATTTAAACTAAGCACTGAAATCTGCTAAAACTTGTCTAGACGAGTCTATTTTCAAAACATTATGATACTTTGAATATACTAGACAATTAATTGTGTTAGCAAGTACCTCTTCAAAACCTACTTCAATTCTGAAACTGCCATGTTTGACGAGATTCCAATGAGAATAGCAATTTGTGGACAGATCAGGTGTAAAATCAAAAGTAAATAAACAATTTCCGTCTGGATATTGTTGTCGACCAATACTATTTCCCCCATTTAGAAAATGATTACCACTTCCAGTAAATAATGTGTTATACGCATCGATATATAGCCCTTCAGTGTTGAAGGTTGGCTGTAGAGGTTTCGAAGGTATCTGTGTACCATCAAGATAAAGTGATAGATGATTTATTTTAAAATTTTTGAAATTGAAGGGGTTTTTGTTCCCATTGCCATTATATGCAGTATTTTCCACAAATCCTATTATTGTTTGAGGCAGTGAAAAAAGATATAGCTCTGACTTCAAACACTCATATGAATGAGAATGAAGAAACGACATTTTTACTCTTATTTATTTACAAAAATATCTTTAATTGCACGATTTCTTCTTTTTATATTTTTATTATTTTTAGTAGCCTTTTTTCTCTTTACTGTAACACGCTTTTTGAGTTTTCTATTTAAAGGTTTTTTTTTCTTTTTCACTCTATTTGCACTCACGGCGTGAAGCGTACCACGATTAGAAATAGACTAAACCACCTGCTTCTTCCTTTTATGCTTATAACCCGCGCCGTTCATGATATGTTCCGTTTTATTCATTGCAAGACGTTTTAAATTTTGACCAGATTCTTCAAAACGATTCTTAACCGAAATTTTTAGAGGTATCTTAATGTCCATATCATTCATATCACTCATACCGTTTCGAAGAGCTTCTTTTCCGATGACTTAAGCACTGTTAGTTAAGAAAGGGAAAACGCGCCGGAATAAACCTCCGAGAAAGCTGCTGATTCCATGCCCCTTCTGATATGGAGCTCCAATGTATATTTGTGGGATACCTCTTCCACCTACTTGTGAAGAGTAATATTCTATGAAATGAGTCATTATTCTTCTTGTTTTATCTAGTCAATACGCTTAGAGTGAAGTGTAGCTGTCAGCGTACCGTACTCGAATGGTATTTGCAAACCAATATGATCTCTTATATTAATTTCAATTGTAGGAAAACCTGTGCTAAGAATTGGTATGTAGTGAGGTGATGAAAAATGGGTGATTTGTATTGTACCAAAATTATAATTTGTTGTATCTATAGAAACTGTACGTAATAGTGGTGTTTTTACATCTCCGGTAACACGAGGTTCACAAATATTGCAGTAAATTAATAATTTATCCAGAAGAATACTTGAAAGACTAGACGGGTGTCGAGCAGTGTAATCCTTATTTTTAATTGGAACTAGATTGTCTGGAGCAAATCAAAGAATACGTGATAATTTATCACTAAGTACCAAAAAATGGTGATCAGACAGACATAATTTTTCGCACTGTTTTTGTATACTTACGTAACTGCTTTTGAATTTGTCATATTTAAATTTAATATGTTTACTTAATTCGGGAAGGCTGTTTAGATTATTTAAGAGAGACACAATATTTGCATAATGACCAGCTTGAAAGAAATTAACAAGGGGATTTTTCCACATAAGAGACATTTCTTCACCGTTTGCATTTTCTCTCAGAGCAATAATATTTATTGCACCTTCTAACTTATCCCTCACATTTTCATCAGTCATTTTATCTTTTCTCATACTAATAGGTACGTTATGTTTGTAGAGAAGGTCAATACCTTTTTCAAGGGATTTTCTATTTTTACTATTGCCATAATATTGTGGATATTTATATTCTGCAGTCCCATTGTTCATAAGAACAATACGATTTTCAAACAAATCATTGTGTCTCACATGAAGAAATGTACGAGGAAGTTGTATTTCTGTCAGTGCTACGACCCACTGCCCTTGTTTACGAATCTCATGTGGCAGTTGTGTTATAAAATTGGTATTGGTATTCTCTGGAAAATATTTCATACTACTATTGCTTGGTAAAATAAAGTAATATTGATCAATATTCATTTTTACAAGTTTTTTAAATTTGAAATTCTTCTTCCTCAATGTTTTTATTTTTGATAGCAGTCAATTCTTGTTCGTAAAGAACACCTTCTATTTCTTCTCCTGCTAGATCTTTCAACTCAATATATCGTCGAGTATTTTTGTGTGTAAAATACCTCCTCATGCGTTCCTTGAGTGTTCGATTGAAACGTTCGACTACGGCTGCTTTAACATTAGGATCCCGCGTTACACGGAATTTTATCCCTTATTAGTCAGATATTTTTGAAAAGAAGCTCCTAAGAATTCTTTTCCTTTGTCTGATTGTAAACAGAAAGGCGAACGATGATTACTTCTTTGTAAAATACGTTTAAAAGCATTTTTAACCTCCAGTGCTGTTTTATTTCGAAGTGTCTCAACCCAGGCAAATTTACTTAAGATATCAATTACTACTAAGATATAGCGATAATTATCGTTATAAGTAGACATACTTTGCGTGTCAATTAAATCACATTCCCAAACCTCATCAAAATAGGAAACTGTGTAATGAGCTCTTTGAAATTTTTGTCGAATAGATCTGTGTAAAGTGAATGTGTCCTGATATTTCAGCCAATCAAGTACTTGTGTGCGAGATACTTTACCACGTGCAGCACGAATTAATTTTCCTGCCACGCTGTAGGAAGCAGGATGACCTGGATTGTAGTATATTTCTTCAAGTAGCTTCATTTGAGAATAAAAGACTGCCACTCAGTTAGCATTCCAGAACCAGATTGTACCTTATCGTGGCAACTACTTTTCCTAACTCTACTACAACTCCTCGCACGAATTGAATTATTAGGAGTTATCAGAGCTTTATTTATCCTTGTGTCATCCTCAGTAATTTCATCATCTGTTATAAGAGAATCTTGGTTTAATCGGTAGTTGATGTCGCGCTCTATCTGCTTAGCTTGAATCCAGTATTCATGATTTTTCACGAGCTCTCGTGGTGTGCCAAGCTCTTGAAGTATACGGGCAAAGTGACTTCTTTCTGGAGGGTTAGCACTCTTTCTATACCTCACTACATCAGTCACGAGATCTGTAATGTTTGAATGTTCAACACGTTTTCCGTCAATGATCACTGAGCCGTATTTATCCCATTTTATTCTGTCGGCAAAGTCAGGCTTTGTTAGGTGATTGAGTAATGAAGCACTTTTAGATCAAAAAGAAGAGAAATTTATTCAGTACTTGACTGTAGTCTTTCCACCTTTCACGTTCATGGTATGGAAAAGGCGAAAATAAGATTCGACTCATTTCAGAATCTAATCTACCAAGATTGCTTCCAGGAGTCTGTGTAGTTGCAGCAGGTATCAATGGTGTAATAGGTGATTCATTATTATTATTATTATTGTTATTTAAAGATGTGGCATTTATCGTCTGCATTTGTTGCTTGATTTTGTGAAGTTGCTCGCTGGGAATCAGTACCATTTTTCTTGTAGGTTCCATATTATTGAAAGATCTACGAGGGAGATTTAAACAAATTGGAGAGCAGACAACCAATAATTGGTCCAAGTAAGAGAGGCAGAAATCCACCTTGATGAGTAATCGCTTCTTGGTTAGTTTAATTATCCATTGACATTATTGATGTTTATTGTACACTCAAACTGATAACTTTAATCTACACTGATAAACTCCTCACAGAATACAGTTGAATTTATCACACTCAACAATTGTACAAAATGCACTGTGAAAAATTAATGAGTGTCGACCGTACTTCACGTTGGAGCATATAGTTAAGACTGAGCTTCATCCGAAAATGAAAAACATTTGGAAAAATGTTACGAAAAAATACTAGAAGATGTGACCCTCCCACTATTACTATTGCATTCCAGCTCTTTTACCAAAAAGATCGAATCCGTCTTCAGATCTATAAGTAGTGTCATATACTCAAAAACTAATGTCTACCCTAGAATGGGGGTTCATCGAGAAAGTGATACAGGAAAACATTAATTGCCATAGCACCGTCACTGCGTTTCTATTTTGAAAATCTTTTTCACATGATCTTTAGATCGTTAACCCCGTAATTCATTTCCTGCTTTGGGCACAGTGTCCTTATCCATGATTTGGTTTTCTTTATGAAAGTTTCACTGTGATTTTAAAATAAAAATGAAAATTGTAAACATTTGCTTCCATCATGGAGATGACTATATAGTAAGGTTCAATTTATGTCAGCCATACCCATGAGTGTAAAAGAGGCACTCCTATACATCTTCCAGTGTTTCACTAACACACACACTTCCCTATAACAGGTATGCATTTGACCTATATGAAAACTAGCACAAAACGATATTTAAACCCTCCTATTTTTATTTTAAACCAATGATATTCAAGCATCGCGTATAAAACGTGTCTAGACTTGTATTCCTCCCACGCGTACTGGCTCTATTCCCTGGTCCATAAGGTCTCTGGGTGGTCAGCTAAGAATCAGTTTCTCTGTATCTTTTGAAGCAGTACCTACAATGTCACAAACTATGACTGCTGTTAAGAAAGGATGGATTACGCAAAATGAACAAACATTTTATTTTAACGACACTGTACGCGCTCAATAAGTCATGCAGTAAAAACGCTATTGCTGGTCTTGAAGTGCAGTCAGATGGCAGTTTTCAACCTATTGTAAAAATTGTGTCCAACATACTACAAGGGATAACATTTGGGGCTGCAACATGGTCCAAATTCCAAGAACAGTTTAAATTCATAAGTGCCTACTTTGAATCTGAGGGCTATTCAATGTCAGAGCCGGAACCACTCGATATTAATAACTACATAGTGAAGTTCACGACGTCCTACGGTAAAAAGACTATCCTTTTTGACAAAACACCTGCTTCTGAGGGTGATTGTACAGATAGTGAAAATGGTTAAAATTCTTGTAAAAACAAGAAGAAAAAGTTTTTGTGCCTGCAGTGGCTATGAAGAAAGCTTTATTGGTTTGAAGAATATTATGTTGTGTTTGAGTCGAAATAGGTAAGTAGTCGGAAATAGGTAAGTAGTCGAAATAGGAAGTGACCTAATTTTACCAGAACGGTGTAAGGTATTCTTACCCCATTTAACTGTAACTATAAAAAGATTCTAATATAATCTAGCAAAGGTGAGGAGAAGGTGCATTTCAATATACTGATATAATTAGACTCATATCTAGTGAAGGGTGACAGCTCTTTATAGACATACAACCACCTGTGAGGGGGTCACCATCATGTAACTGCAACTATAAAAAGATTCGAAATCGATTCACATAAAACCATCCATGCTAAATAATTATATTTCTGGGTATTCACTCTTAACCTATATAAATATAATCTAGGAAGAGTGAGGGCCAAAGTGTATTTCCTTTAGAGTGGTATAATTAGTTTTAAATGTAGTGAAGGGTGGCAGCTCTTCATATACACACAACCACCTACGAGGGGCTCGCCGCCATAGTGCGGAAAGGGGGGGGTTGAGGATTAGTGGAAGGGGATGTCTGGTCGAAGTGGTCCCTTACTACTCATGTATATTAAACCTCATACAGATTTTTCTATCAGTGCGGGATAAAATAATAAAATCAAGAATATATCCTATTTTTTAAATCTAACTTAAAGGCACGATTAAATATTATGTGAGTGCTGCGTAGTCAGAAAATATATTTACTCGTGCAATATTACTCTTGAGAGTCAAAACTAAAAGTCTGAGATTCGTCGTTAAATTTAAGTTTATCGTAAGGTGTAACTGGAGATTCCTTCATATTCCCTTGTATATCTAATTCAATCTAAAGTTTCTCCTTAAAAAAAGAGAATGTTAACAAGGAATCACGGACTTTGGCTCTCGAAATTACCATTGGTCGAGTAAATATTTTGTATGAATAACAGCACTTAAAAAATATTAAACCGTACTCTTGATTTAAGTGCAAAAAGTAAGATTTTATTATTTTATGATTTTTTCAAATTTTCAGGTACATTTTTCTAGATTTGGCAAAGAGTTGAACTCAAGTTTTAAAAATGTAAATTTTGCCTGAAAAAACCTTTTACTTTGAAGCAAAATCTTTGTCGTGTCTCGTGAATTAAAATAATTTCAATGTAGACAAATGATTCTATTTTCTCAGTTGTAAATTCACTTCCTGCATATATATTCTTCTTTAAAGTGAAGTATGAGTGTCCCATCAGAACCAATTCTTCAAAAGTATTCAGGTAAACGAAGTAGCCCATGGAACGTGTGTTGCAGGTAGTGCTGTATTCAGACTAAGGGGCAAAAAGAACATTTTGTTTACAGGCCTTATAGAGTGGCAAATATTAAGGGGCGGCACGGCCACCTAGGATTTGTTTACTTTTATCAGAGAAAAAGATTCTTTACACTTGAGTCTATTTTTATTTTCATGCCTGCAAATATTGCAACGAAAGTAGGTTGCACATTACTCTTACAGTGATCAAGACTCTAGGCGACCATAGAATTATGTCCAGCATTAGGTGCATAAGAATCTAAGCGAAGACGCGGCAACGTAGCATAATAATAATTTTTAGCTAGGTGTTAATGGTACAAGTAATTATTACAAATTTTTTAAATTTATCTGCTATATCATCAGAGATTGTACCTTACCGACAGTAGATCAACCCTCCAAATCATGAAGGCAGAAAATCTACACAATATCGATCAAGTTAAGAA
>NC_046663.1:135962565-135963924 GCF_010883055.1 Belonocnema kinseyi
AAAAGCACCTGACCGGAAATCAGAAGTTTTTTGGTTCGATTCCCAATGGAGTGAAGATGGAGTAGGATCTTTTTTTCAAGAAATAATTTTAATTTAAAAAATGTTACTTTCCATCTAGTCTTATTAAGACGTTAAGCATTTTCTGTTATTGAAGATTCTTAACGTGATCGATATTGTGTAGATTTTCTGCCTTCATGGTTTGGAGGGTTGATCTACTGTCGGTAAGGTAAAATCTCTGATGATATAGCAGATGAATTAAAATTTTTTAAAATAATTACTTGTACCATTAACACCTAGCTAAAAATTTGCGTAATGTTCTTGAATTAAGAGTTCTTATTCTGATCCCTCTAATAGCTTAATTGGAAAAGCACCTGACCGGAAATCAGAAGTTTTGTGGTTCGATTCCCAATGGAGTGAAGATGGAGTAGGATCTTTCTTTCAAGAAATAATTTTAATTTAATGAATTATTATGCTGCGTTGCCGCGTCTCCGCTTAGCTTCTTATGCACCCAGTGCTGGACATAATTCTATAGTCGCCTAGAGCCTTAATCACTGTAAGCGTAATGTGCAACCTACTTTCGTTGCAATATTTGCAGACATGAAAATAAAAAAAGACTCAAGTGTAAAGAAGCTTTTTCTCTGATAAAAGTAAACAAATCCTAGGTAAATCCTAGTAAAATCCTAGGAAGTGACCAACCTTTCCTTATATTTCATTTTCTTAGGAAATGATTATTTTTTTAAGGAAATTTACTAAATATTATTCGAATTTACGTAGCAATTACGTTCTCTAACCAATTGGTGAAGCAACAGGACAATCGTAATTTAATTAGGAATTAGTTAAATGGACATAAATTAATATTTTCTCAGGGTTTTGAAAATTCGATAATTATATAATTCGAGAATCTTATAATATTCATCACATGAAATTTGACGGAGAATTACATTTCTCGGAAATGTTGTACACACACACACACATATATAATAAAAAATTTTTCATAATGACAACCGCAGGATTTCGCCGAGAGCGGGTGCTAATCTGGAAAATTGCACCCGTTTCCAGCGAAATCGCGGTAAAACTTCAGCCACAACCACGTCTCACGACTGTGAGATAGGTGGTTACAGTCTGTAAAGGAATCAATACGACGATCCAGCAAAAGCCTCGTGCATCCTAAGAACACGGAGCCACCCAAGGACAACCGCCTTCTGCATTTTTCCCGCAAGTGTTCTAGCATATTGTCGACACGCAGGGATGCTTTTCAGGCCATTAGCAAGTGAAAGCTTGGCACCTCCAAGAGCGCCGATGATAAGGACGATCAATTTAACAGAATATTCCGGATACAATCGTTGCAACTCCCTTATA
>NC_046663.1:135964024-135965463 GCF_010883055.1 Belonocnema kinseyi
TCGATCAATTTAAGAATCTTCAATAACAGAAAATGCTTAACGTCTTAATAAGACTAGATGAAAAGTAATATTTTTTAAATTAAAATTATTTCTTGAAAAAAAAAGATCCTACTCCATCTTCACTCCATTGGAAATCGAACCACAAAACTTCTAATTTCCGGTCAGGTGCTTTTCCAATTAAGCTATTAGAGGGATCACAATAAGAACTCTTAATTTAAGAACATAACGCTAATTTTTAGCTAGGTGTTAATGGTATAAGTAATTATTTAAAAATTTTTTTAATTTATCTGCTATATCATCATTTCTTTTTCAGCTTACAATAAAATATAAATATCTAATTTTATTTTTAATGTATAAAATATATAGTGCGTGAAGTGAATGCGAATTCATTTTATATTTTAAAAGACATACTAACTTCAGAGTTTAATATTCACAATAGTAATTCTTGCAAGAGTGACTCTAGATCCTGGCTTGCTATTGTCGTATTGTAAAAATAAATATTATACCATCAAATTTTATAACTGGAAGTTTCTCCGTTCACTGTCAATCCCCCATTAATCAATTTTCACATACTTATTTGTATATAAGAAATTCAATGTATTTTTAATCAAATGCTAAGCTAATACATAACTTTTCTGGTTAGTTGTTTCGTAGATTCAAGGTACTCGGATTCAGACCAAGTATTTTTCAAAAACCAGTACTCTTTTAAAGGAAAAAATTCTTTTTTTCATTTTTGTTAATGAAGAAACAAAAATTGTCTTAAAAACCAACCATGCCAGATTTGTTAGTTTCATCACGAGTTTCAAATTTTATCCAAAAATGAAAAGTTAAGTCAACGTTTTGTTTGGTAACAAAAAAGTTGAAATTCTTTAATGTGACATCCAAATTTTGGAAACTAACAGAAATTTTAAAACAAGTTTGATGGGACAAATCGATAAATGAGAAAAATCAATGTCAATAAAACGTCATGACCTCAGTGTAATGAACAACACATTTTTTATATCCTACACATCTTTTCCAACATTCATAAAGAAAGCCGAAAACCGTAAGAAATTACTGAATTACTTTTCTGCAAATCGTGAAACCTGCGTTTAATGAAGAATAAATTTGTCATTTTATACACATTTTCTGAAACATGATTGAATAAACTTTGAAACGACGAAGTACTGGATTAAATATTTTCTGAAAACTGTGGAATACTTTCTGAATGAACTAGAAACACAGAGTATGTAGATTATAAAATTTTATCGAATCGAGTCAGCCTTTGGTACACTTTTTAGGGTCCCAAAATAAAGGTCGAGTTCGTTAACCAGATTTTTTTAACAAAAATGAGAAATTTAGAGCTACGAGGGTAGTTCAATAAGTCCTTAGAATGAAGTATAAAAACAATTTTTTTTGGGTAAATTTTTTTTTATTTTTCAACATAATCTCCTTGGAGC
>NC_046663.1:135965563-135968421 GCF_010883055.1 Belonocnema kinseyi
AATTAAAAAACGGTAAGGCTACTCAGTAGACCGTATATGTAAAATTTAATTCATAAAAAACATTGGAAATGAACAAATTCAGTTTATGGAAAACCGACAAAAGTTACAATACAATGTTTAACAACAAAATTTGTTTTAAAGAATTCGCATTTTTTCAAAAGGGAAAATAAAACTAAGTCTCTTTTAATACTAATGTAAGTTATAACTTATAATAATATGCATTTATGGAAATGATATACAATTTCAGAGACAAAATCGAGTGCGAAGCACGAGATACGTGATGAGAATATGTTCGGTAAAGCCGAAGGAGCTTTAACAAAAGAGAATTCACAATCATCACATTACTGTTGTCGATGCTTTGACCTTTAGGTTTAAATTCTGTGCACAAGTGTGGGCAATATACAAAGGCCGAGCGCGTAGCGCGAGGTAAATACATTATCGAGCGCGAAGCGCGAGATAAATATATTATTAAGTGCGCAGCGCGAGAACCAACAGTTGTAACTATTTTCAAGAATTTTTATTTGTTTCATGATAATGAAAAACCTTGACGCAATTTTCTTGAAGCCCAGTAAATGGATTCTTACCAAAATTTTTTGCATGTTGAAAAAGCTAATGACAAAAATATATTTTAAACTGATTTGCTGAAATTTCACTCTGCCTCTTTGTCCTGGTGAGTTTTTGTCTAAACAATTTTTTCAAGCCTTTTAATGATTTATTGAGAAAAGAAATTGGCTCAAGGCGATATGAAGGTACCACATGCAGTGGTTGATTTCCCATATAGAGTAAATAGGTGAGAGCCTAGGGCGGCAAAATTCAATAACTACATGTTTTATTGTGGATTCAAAATCGAGCAGTTAATTTCTGTTATCCTAAGGGCAGACAATTTCTGGTAGCCTAGGGACGGCAAATACCTAAATCCACCACTTAACACATGATACCTGGCGTCTTAGCTACTGTATTATGTTTTATATTTATTTTAAATTTAAATTGGATCGTTAGTTAAATCTGTTCCGCACCACCAATTAAGGCGAGCCAAAGGCGCGTTTTTTTACGTGGTGATGCCCAGTAGGCCTAGTCCACTTATCAATGAAGCATGCATTTTTTTAAATAAGGAAACTAATAACCGTTTTCCACTAAACATGCACAATTCGCCTGACATGCATTTGACCATTTAATTTAAATGTAACACTGAAATAATAGATTTTATGTCATACAGCAGCTCCCGGTTGAGGGCCACAGCGCCCCGTCCACGTTTGATCTCTCGAGGGCAAAAAGATATCTTCCGATTGAATGAAAACTTCTCTATGTGTGAAGTGTGAGTGAAAAATTGCTATTTCTAAGAGAAAATCATCTAGACTTCTCATTTCATAATAAAAAAAATCATCCAGAATAGCCAGTGTCATAATTTTTCCAAACACTGTTACAAAATCTATACCTTCCACCAATAAAATATTTAGTCTTCAAAGATCCTTTTGCTTAATTTTTTATAACAATTCTTGTAAGTAGAAACCTCAATGACCAGAATTCATTTAAACAAATCTACGCTCCCCTACAAGCCAACATCTTCAAACTATTCGCGATTAGCTTTTTCCATAATGCTAATTTCACTGTATACGGCATAATTACTTCTGTTAGAATTTTCAATAACATCTTATTTACGGCCTTATGAACAATTTATTTTTTATAAATGTGAAGCCCGCTACACGTGACAATTTTTAAGTTTTTACTGATAGCCTTTTTTATAACGTTAATTTTACTGAAAATTATCTCTGTTAGCATTTCGACTATCTTCTTCTTATTGTTTATAACTATTGCTATCAACAAAACCCTCAATTAAGAAAATCGATTTTTTAAATTTTGTCTATTTATCTATGGCACAAAAGAGAACTTTCGACGTCCTGAATGTTTCTCGTAGCCAATTGTAGTTTGCAACGTTTTTATCCAAATTGAGATAAATAATGGGCCTGGGATATACTGTGAACGAAACGAAATGTAAGAGGCAGCTATGTTTCTCTATATGATGTTAGCGAAAAACATAAGTATTCCTTTAATTTACTAAAAACAGACATTGTATCATACACTTTGATTCTATTCGTTTAAAATGCGGTTTTAAGACTAATCTAAAAAAACTTGTATTTATTTTTGAAGAATAGGTATAGAAAGTCATTTATTTCACTGCGTCTTAGAAATATTCCAATACAGCTAATTGACTTGGCTATGAGTTATCCAGACCATTTTAAATTTTTCTCCAAATGGAAATAGCATAAGTTGTATAATTCTTTAATTTGGTTCAAACCTACCACAAATAATGATTAAAACTGACGGATTTCTCATAAGCAAAAATTGCATATTCTTGAATTTTTATCTAACCGAGAAATTTAATGGGGATACTTTCCGAATAAAATAATATAATATCTACTAAAACTTCAACAAAATGATATACAATTCTTCAAAAATTTTTATTTTGGATTTTGAAAATGTTCCATCTTTCTGAATTTAGGTCTAATTGAGGAATGGCATTGCAATAGTTTCAAAATATATTTTATATCCGCAGTAAAACTTTTAATTAAAATTTCTTAATATGTCCAAACAATGGTTTTCCTATTTTTACAAAAAATTTTAAAACGTTAAAAAGCATTAAAAATTTTCAAGTTTAAGCGAAATTAAAAATGTTATTTGGATAATTTGCATTTCTTTTTGCCAAATACCACAGACTCTTGAAAAAATTTATAAAACTTGTAAATACATTTTTTTAAATTTTGATATACGAGGGTAGTTCAATAAGTCCTTAGAATGACCAACAGATGGCGCGCGAATCGCTCCAAATCATCTGTTTTCAGTCAGCACCACTCCCGACT
>NC_046663.1:135968521-135978233 GCF_010883055.1 Belonocnema kinseyi
TTTAAGAAAAATGCTTTTCAAATTTTTACGACACCAAATGTTTTATATTTTTCAGAAAAAATGAAAATTTTTAAAGTTTGCACCTCGGTGATTTTTTTCTTTTTAAATTTAAGTATAATTAAGCATAAGAGATCTTAATTGGTTTTTCTATTCGGTTTCTAACTGGTTTTTATCTGGTTCGTAGTGACTAGCAAAGTGGCTTTGCTTAGCATCGGATGTGCTGTTTATTCGGTACTCGCATTTCATTACATATCGGTTCCTAAGTGGCATCTAAACGGATTTCTATTCGGTTTCTAATTGAAATCTATTTGGAGCGAAGGAACTTTCGATGTGGATCTCATTAGGCTCTAATATGCGTTTGTTTGGTATTTGTAATGCATTAACTATCGGTTCCTAAGTGGATCTTAAATGGTTTTTCTATTCGGTTTCTATCTGGTTTTTATCTGGTTCGTAGTGACTTGCAAAGTGGCTTCGGTTAGCATCGGATGTGCTGTTTATTCGTTACTCGCAACCCTGGCGGACCGAACGAACCGAATGGAGCCTCTAAAAAGTACCCGTAAAGACCTCATTGGGTCCCCATTCGGTTCCTTTTTAAAAAACTAATAAAAAAACCAGCAAAATCAACTTTTAAATGGTTGAAATTCGGATTCTACGTTAAAATTTGCATTAGAAACTCACGGAGTAATCGCAATACTTTTTCTTGCAGTGTTAAAAAGTTTAAATATAAAATACCTGTCATTTACATGGACCGAAGGCGGCTTCAAGCGCATCTTCTTTTAGTAGCAGTTAATAGGCGTTCCGTCGGTAACTTTAAGAATTTTGTCTAGATGTTAGCGCCACGCAGTATAAACCTCAGACAACAACGCTGCGATGCACGGGAGAGAATTTTATTTTTAAACTTCCCCTATTGCAAATAACTATATAGGTCGCTAATAGGATTATATATAAGGATCCTATAAGTGACCTACATAGGATCCTATGTAAGATCACCTATACAGGTCAGTATAGGAGCCACCTATAGGAAATGAAACAGCTTCCTGCATAGGATACTAGATAGAATCCTATTAGTGACCTATATAGGACAGATGATAAACCGGAAGTGTTGCGCAGTAGTTTCCTATAGCAGATACAGCTGCGCAGTACTTATTTTTGACTATGCGATTGCCAAGTAGTAGGAACCTGTATAGGTTCTTATATGGATTCTAACCTAGGAAGAAGGGCCCCATACCATTACCATAGAATCATTTAGGATTCTATAAAGGATCCTATGCGGGAAGCTGTTTCATTTCCTATAGGTGGCATCTATACTGATAGGTAACCCCATACAGGATCCTATATAGGTCACTTGTAGGATGCTTATACAGAATCCCATTAGGGATTTTGCAGGCACCTATATAGGTATTTGCAATAGGGTCGCGCGCAACATACTACTTGAGCTATTATGAATGCGCTTGAAGTCACCTTCATCAGAAGATAATGACATTTTCTTTAATTTTTCACGTTGCAAAAGAATTATTGCGATTACTCCGTGAGCTTATAATAGAAAATTTAACGTAGAATCCGAATTTCAACAGTTTAAAAGTTGATATTGCTGTTTTTTTGATTTTTTTAAAAAGGAACCGAATGGGGACCCAATGGGATCTTTACGGGTACTTTGCAGAGGCTTCTTTCGGTTTCTTCGGTCCGACAGGGAATTCATAACATAGCGGCTCCTAAGTGGAATTTAAACGGAGTTTCTATTCGGTTTCTAATTGGCATCTATTTGGTGCGCAGGAACTTTTAATGTTGGTCTGATTTTGATCTAATGTGTTTGTGTTTATCTGGTCCGCAGTAACTTGTGAAGTGGCTTCGATTAGGATCCGATGTGTTGTGTACTCGGTACGCGCAACGCATTACTTATCGTGTCCTAAATGGCATCTAAACGGATTTTGTTTTCGGTTTCTATTTGCCATCTATTTAGAGCGTAAGAACTTCTGATGTGGATCTGACTAGGCTCTAATGTGTTTTTATGTGGAATTTGTAATGCATTAACTATTGGGTTCTGAGTGGCACCTAAGTGGATGTCTACTTGTTTTCTGACTGGTATTTATCTGGTCCGGAGTGACTTGTGAAGTGGCTTTGATTAGGATTTGGCATAAGAAATCTTATTAGGACCTCTTAGAACAGCAATTTTAAACTTGTTTTATTCGTTAGAAAGCAGTACCTAATAAGTGTCTCGTAGAGCCACTTCGAAAACATTATTTTGATTTTTAATGTCCGATTAATTTTAATCCGAGTTCCCATTCAAATTCCTGAGAGAACCTCTTAGAGAAGCAATTTTTTACGTTTGAAGTTCGCGAGAAAGGAGAACCTAAAAGGTGCTCCATAGATCAACTTTATAAACCATTATTTTGAGTTTTAATATCCGATTAATTTAATCTCGATTTACCATTACAAATCTTAATAAAACCTCTTAGAACAGCAATTTTAAACTTTTGGCATTCGTAAGAAAGCAAAACCTATTAGATTCTTTTTAGGGCCACTTTCAATGCAGATCTTCGAATTTTTATTTGATAAATAGAATTCCATTTGACCATTAAAAACCTCATAGAGCCACATAGAGAAGCATCTTGTACTTTGTAATATTCCCAGTCTTGTTTTAAAAGCACATCAGTGCCTAATAGAGCCTATTAGGAAAATAAATTCAAGTTAATTTTGGTCCCAGTAGCCGTATAATTTCCGAATACAAGCTATTAGAAACCATATTCAAATAAAAAGGCTCTTAAGAACCACGTAAGACCACATAGAAAGCTATGCGCATCCTATATGGTTTTAAACAGTTTCTATTGATAACCTATTAGGCATTTTTACCAGGGCTGTGAAGTTATTGCATAGAAAAATGTAATTTTTATATTTCCATTATTTTGTACGCTACCAAAATTTGAATTTTTGATTTTTTAAGAAAATTAAAAAAGTGCTTATAATAATCTTGTGGGGCATTTAGAAATCAAACTTTTTCTTCCCTCACTTTTTTCATATCGTCTGTTATTTGACTTTAAAGGTTCATTTTTGTGTTTTTTTTTAATATTGTAAATGCTTTAACCCTGGTAATTTTTTGTTTTATGAAAAAAGTAATCAGTATAAATTGTTCAATAAATCTAATACCCTATCTGATGAGAATGTAAATAATTAGGTCCAAAAGAGGACGCTAGAAGCATCTTGAATAATGTATTAGAATGGGCCTTATTTGCACATTGTGGAAAAAAATGTTTAGAATTTATTCGCTCTAATACCCCAGGTTTTGTTTGAGAAGAGGGCCTAATATAAGATATGAAACAAGTTTAATTTGTTTACTTAGATAGAAAGTGATTTACAAGAAAAAAGAATAATGAAATATTTTGAGCATTTTGCAAAAAGAAACAGATAAGTTGCGGCAACTAAATCTGTGGAAAATTGAAAGACTTATTTTCTCCTTTCCACTGCTAAAAAATATACAATGAATAAAATAAAAATTTGTTAAATAGTTAGCAAAATTAATAATTGCGGTGTATTGAGACCAATTAGGTCGAATTTAGCTCTGAGATACCCAATTCGTGTGAATCGTACAACATTTCATAGATGATACATATTGGTTTAAAGAAAAATGTCCAGATAGTAAAGCATATTTTATAAAATTGTATTGTAACAATATCTAATGTTTTAGCATATTCAATCCTCATACAAATTTACCACATCCAATTCATCGGACGCATTGTTTTTTTGTTAATTATCAAGGTGCCTTTTTGGTTATTTCCATTTTTTAAATGGAATGAATCACATTTTGTCACGTGACATACGAAATAATACTCGATTCAAACTTTTTTTTTAATTTATAAGAAAATTATTAAATTTTAAATGCTAAAGACAAAATAATTACTTTTATGTAATTATTCAATACAATTATGAATTGAAATTTTTAAATCAATAAGAAAACATTTTTAGCTTAAACATTAATTCTGAACGTTTATCTAATTTAGAGTATTACAATAATTAATATTACCTTTATTATTAAAGTTGTTTTTAATCTTAACTTACAAAAATTACTTTTATAAATTAATAAAAACGAACAATTTTTTCAATTTTCCCTGACGAATTGAAAAGAATTCGAGTGATCTTTTACCTGTGAAGAATTGAAATGAATGAAGCGACTCTCACTTCAATTGGGCCTCAAGAATTGGAATGAATTTAATTGTACTTTAGGTATCATAAATTGAAATGAATAAACCAACACTTGATGAAATTTGCTATCACGAATTGGTGCGAATTCCCGTGTGTATTTTACTTTGCTGAATTCAGATGAATAGATCGTTGTCTTTGTCCAGATTCGTGATGACGGATTCGGGCGAATAAGTGTTGACTTCAACTCTTATCAATTAAAATGAATTGGCTGTCACAGAAATTTATTCGCGAGGTCGCATTTACAAGAATTAGCTCCTCTAAAATTTTCAAGCGAACTCAACTGAATAGGAGATTTGAAGAACAAATTTCTTGTTTTCAGTATGTTAATAAAATAATTTAAACGATTATTTATCCAATTAATCTCACATTTATTATTAAATTGAGTGTGATTCGAAATGTTTTAAATTTTCTTTTAATAAAATATCTAAAACTAACAGCGCCATCTCCGTACCTCACTAGATCCTCACAAGATGTCGCTTGTTAACATAACAGAAAACTGTAATTACCTACAGACCTATCGCACAACAAAAGATTGTATGTAATCCAGGCAGAGGTTTCCCTTGCTTGAGCGGGATATTGAGGTAAAAGGAATCTAATATTACAATAAGTTACAAATTTTGATAAAATTCGTGTTTATTTCATTTTTATGGTGTTTGCTTATGTGTTTTGAACCGCTGATTCTAAAAGTAACCTTCTTTTTTTCGCACAATCAATATTTTTGCAGATATTTAAGATTTAATTTTCAATATCACATAAACCTTTTAAATCTGTGTCATGAATCTTATTTTTTATTTATTGTTAATTATTTATTTGATAAAATTCAAGTTTATATGATTTTAAAGCTTTCTTCTCATGAATTTTAAAGCACTGATTCCACAATAACTTTTTTTGTAACATAAATATTCTGAAAGATATTTAACATTTAATGTTCAATATCGCGTAAAAAATGAAAAAATCATATTGCGAATTTGCAAAAATGTGAAAAGAACCATAAATCATTTTCTAAACCATTGGATCATTAGTGATGAATCAAGCTTCAATTTCATCTCTATGAAAAACCTTAACCATTTCCGCTTTCTTTGATACAAGCTTAGATTTGAGAGACAACAAAAAATGAGTTTTTTTCACTGTTTGTTTTTTCTTCATGAGACGCGAAAAGATAGAACATTTTCACTTTTAGGTTGTTAATCCACATAAAAAAACTGAAATTTTCCACCAATTGATGGAAAAGAAAACCTTAAACCCAGTGTTATCAAC
The DNA here is from genome assembly GCF_010883055.1 of Belonocnema kinseyi. Taxonomy (NCBI): domain Eukaryota; kingdom Metazoa; phylum Arthropoda; class Insecta; order Hymenoptera; family Cynipidae; genus Belonocnema; species Belonocnema kinseyi. Next base: position 135,973,976 of record NC_046663.1, read on the forward strand.
AGAACTTCATAATCCTGTGTACAGTGCTAAGGCAAAATTTGATTATTTTCCATCAATTAGTTCGCAATTCGCATTGTTATTATTTTTAGTGTTATAAATTTGATCTCAGGCTTGAGAAGGTTGCTTGATTTGTAGAAGGCATTTTGGTGAGTTGGATTTTTTCTATAACGAACATCTGCTGTTATTATAATCTTACAAACTGTTATGAATAATCCCTTTTCATTTCAGTGCAAATTATTTTTTCCAATATTTCTGATAATATTTTTCGTTAAGGTTATCTTCCCGTGTTTGTATTGCCGGATAATAGTCTCTATGACAAACTTAACTTTTTAGGTTTTTTCGCCGGACAGAAGATTTAATATAATTTAAATATATACATTTAAGTTTGTGTATTAATTATTATTACATTCATATTACTTAAACTTTTTTTTAAATTTAATTGATAAAAAGTCTTAAATTTAGTGTTAAGATATTGATTAAATTAATTTTGTAATTCTTTTGCAACAGTTCAAGAACAAACCAATGAAACCCGACTAAAAAATAAAAATAAAAATTGAAAAGGGAGCTCCTTTCATGCTGAAAATAAAACAATCACTAGGTCGCGCGTTAGTATACAATAGAGAGTAATAAATTTGTTGATTGTTAGTGCGATACCTGGCTGTAGTTAAAACGTACTAGATGCCGCTAGATGAACACTAGACGAACACTAGATAAGGTACTGCAATACCTGGCTCCAGGTAAAACATGCTAGACGCCGCTAGATGTACTCTAGACGTACCCTAGACTGGGCGGCCGCCATAAAATTGCCCTAGACTTTCGCTAGACGAGCTGAGTCTAGAAAGTATCTAGAAATCGTCTAGATTTTCGGAAGTGATACATCACTTACTTATTTTAACTATATAGTTATATTACTACTTTTTAGTTTTAATTATGATCGTTTTCTAGTCTTAGATGGTATACAATTTGATTACCCTTCATTATGTGGGTGTAATATATGACATTTTTAATAGGATAACTGACATATTTCTAAAATACCGTTGCTTTGACTTTCATGGACATAGGAAACACGGGACTAGGCATGCCATTGCGGGATTGATGCAATGAGGGGGGAGGTCCGCCACCGTTTGATGTCCCGCGACAAACATGGCAGCGCCCACATGTTTATATTTTCATGCACAGTTTGTCGGCAAAAATGCTCGTGCGCATAATCAAATGGCACATCGTAAGATGGCGGCTCTCCCTACTCATGGAATTCTCCCCCTCCCGTGGATTCAATTCCGCTCGTCCAGGTTAGGATGGCATGCCTAGTCCCGTGTTTCCTATGTCCATGGTCGGTATACTTATGGCAATGCACGGGTAATTAGCTCGAGGTTACTATTTTATCAACTGTTGCATATTTATCATCGGCCGTAGTTTACTACTCATGGATTACCGTACAAGTGATTACCTTCTGCTTTGAAGTTGATGTTTTTATCATTTAAGTTTTACGATGAGGTTTACAATTTGTTTTTAAATTTTTAAGATGTATTAGTCCTCCCTCGTAAGAACTCATCGTCTCCGATGAGTTTTTGTTATTTAAATGTCATCTATTTTATTACTATGTATTTTTAGTTAGCTATTATTTCATATGTATTTTTGTTAATCGCGTTTTTTTTTCATTCTTTTAATTTTATTCATTTTACTTTTATTTGTTTATTATTTTAGTTTATTTTAGACGCCATCTTGTCAGGGTATCGTTACCTTGGTGCGGGCACACCTTAGCTGTGCGGGTGGAGTCTTATTGTTTCAGGATTATATTTCACACATGGAGCGGCCATTATGGCATGTTACCTCACGCCTGTGACTGTGCGGACGTGAGTCTCTTAGTAATAGATGTGGGCACGTAGTCAGCAATACTTATAGTTTTTTATTTTATAAATGCGAATAAAACAGAATGAGACAGACTAAAGCAGAAGAATTGTAGAAATGAAAGTTTGAAGATGTGGAAAAAATGAAATGGCTTTTCCTATCCTCCCTCCTTAAATTTTTTCATTGTCCTCCATGAAGAATTGAAATGGATGGTTTCTAGTCTTCATGCTGCTACATGTAGCGTTGACGGTTAACGAAGACAAGCATTTCAATTTTGTGTTATTGTTGTTTGAAGTATTTGCGACTTTTCGGCCTAGTCATCCTCCACAATATATTTTCAATATTATTATAATTATTGCGAAGAGCAATCATGTCCGAAATATAGTATTATTTTTTCTTTTTTAGTCTTGTTGGTTTTCTTCCGAGCTTAGTGTTTGCCTTTTGATCTCTTCCAATGGCTTTCCATTTCCTCCTCCTCTTTTCACCATTTTGTCAGAAAGCGGCTGTCTCGCTGCTGGTGTTCTCTAGTCACTGTAGGCGCTTATATCTAACACAAATAGAAAATTATATCAACTTTTTTGTTAGGTTATTAGTTATTGGTATTAATTATAGTAATTCTGATCTCAATTATTTCTTTTCTTAGCCTATCTAATAAATTCTCTCATTTCAGCACATAAAACTTATTAGGTCAAATTCCTCACTGACGCATTTTTTTATCAAAACGCAGAAGTTAGAATGTTTGTTTCCTTATGCTACTGTAGTGGAATTTTTTGTTCGTGTTCACTAATTCATTATATTGAGTATCTAATAGCAATTTTATACTTGTTACGTGGTGGTTTAACAACAATAATTTGCTTTTAAGGATTCTGAAATGTTAATGTAATCTTTATCCATATTATGGAATTTGTCACTGATGATAGTTTGTAAGGGTAAAATTTGAAAATCGTAGGATTTCTGGGAAGAGGAGTCAGTTGATTCGTAGAAATTTCGAGTCTGCAGGTCTTCTTTAATTGCAATACAAATGTAGCTTCCAACTGGTTTTGCATTAAAGGCGTTCCTCCGAAGTTGAAATATGATCACAACAGGATTACATTGCAGCCATAATGTACGATGAAGTGGTTGCCATTTTATTCTCCTTGTAGGCGTTCCTCCTGTTATCCAGGTGTACCCTCATTATGAGAAGATTCATTTTCATATAAGAGGCGGCCATGATGAAATGATGCATTCATAATATGAAGATTAATGTACAGCTTTCGTTGGCACGGAATTGGATATTCTTCTTTTCCTGATGGAAAAAGCCTTAAGGAGTCCAATAACTAGGATGACCCAGCACGCTACCATGTTGATTAATGTTTGTCTCTGCATGTCTAGTGAAGCATTGCGACTGGCTGACCGAAGGATTACATTTCCTGATTTTCTTGAGAAATTCGCAACTGATTGAATATAGGGATTAGGAAAATAGGGAAATTTCATCAAGCTTTCATGATCACATATCTTTTGGCACACCCCAGAGTCATTTAATTTAGTATGAGAGTTTTTACTTTTGATTACTATTCTCACCTCTAGACACATGTGCTATCGTGTATTAAAAGTTATCAGAATGATAATATGAAGGCTAAAGTGATTATTTCAGTTTTTGTGTTTATAATCCCTTTCCTTTAATAAAAATGGTTGTTTTCTTTGAGATATTTCCAAAGATTGAGCTAGTGTATTTGCCAGAACCCATTTAGGTTGAGTTTTTTTACTACATGGTTTTATGCTAAACATCAAACTTCCTATAATTAATTATTATTTCACACACTAAACAATATGGACCAATTCAATGCGTTTACTGTTAGACAATCTGTATTCTATTTAACACAAGTTTATATGACTTTATTCGACAAATTCCTACTAGCGAAGTCCTACTCTTGAGACATCAATTCTTATTGACTTTCATGGTTTTGAATTGAAATACTTGTTCCACAGTTTTCGTTTGAGTCCAATTTTTGAGTATCAGGAAACTATTTCTGAAAAATAGTAGTCCGTATTTAATCCAGATACATGTATTTTATTAATTCAAAGAATCAAACTCCTTAAATAAATCACTCGAAAATTTTGTTGGCATTCAAGAAATTAATTTTCTTGACTCAAAAGGTTAAGGTTAATTCATTTGTTTTATTTCATGAGCTTAACTCAATTCCATTATTGAGTGCGTCTCGATTTTTTATTATTTTTAGATTAAAGAAAGAACTGTCTAGTCCAAAAATATCTTTAATCAAGGTAATATATATACTTATAGAAAGTTGATACACTGCTACCAATGAATTGTTTCCTTCGGTAAACGTTGGTGTGTCTCCGTCTGTACAAAGAAATATATATTACTATGATTGGTAAGGATGTTGATGGTCTGATTTCAGCCCTAGGGTCA
>NC_046663.1:135978333-135979630 GCF_010883055.1 Belonocnema kinseyi
TTAGTGCCGCATTGTGCCTTTGAATGTAGGTCGTTCCCGCGTGTGTTGGACAACTAGATAGTATGTGAGCTAAATGCTCGGAGTGTGCATGGCACGCCCTGCGGCTATCACCGGGAATGTCTTGGCTCAAAATGTGGCGACGGTATGTTAAGGTGGAAATGACACCGTCTTGCCATGCAAAAATGAAACCCTCTGTACCAGACTTCAATCCGGGCGATTTAAGGAAAGCAAACGTTAGCTCACAAGACATTGACTGATCCTTCACATTTCTGTGGAAGATACCGTGCATCCTCTTATCGAGGAGCTGTTTACGAAAGTTTTTCTCTGGTGCTTTCTTAATCCGGGCTTTCGGAGTGAGTACTCGAGATAGATTAGATTTGATGCATTTTGCTCACCCCTAATACTGAAGTCAAGTCCGAGTGTTTCAGCAGCCTCCTCCGCTACTTTGTACATAAATGCTCCTTTGCCCACTTCTTCGTGATTCCTGACCATTTTAAGAAAAGGGTTTCTTCCATTTGCAACTCTATTTGCTGTACCCAGAATAATCCTGTTGTGAAGACATTCGAGACTCAATATTCCGCGACCCCCTTGACGGCGTGAGATGTACAGTCGCGGAACGGAAGACTTAAGATGCATGCTTTTGTTCATGTGCATAACCTTTCTTGTCCCGATATCAAGAGATCTGAGCTCGTTCTTCGTCCATGGAACTACTCCAAATCAATAGAGTAGTACCGGGACGGCAAGCATGTTCGTTGCAGATACTTTGTTCCTCGCCGACAGTTCGGAAGGCCAAATCTGTCGGATGAGATGTTTGTATCTGCTTCGGAGAATATCCTTTATAGATGTCGCATCCTGAATGCGGCTCTGTGGCACGCCCAGGTATGTATAAGTCTCTCCAGCGTAAAGGTGTCGTATGGCGCTTCTATCAACGAGCTTAGGATCTTCAGGGATGCCATTAAGTTTTCCTCGCTTCAAATAAACCTTGGCGCATTTCTCTAACCCAAATTCCATTCCAATTTCCTTAGTATATCGTTCGACAATCCCCAGAGCTAGATGCAGTTGCTCTCTGTTTTTAGCATAGATCTTAAGATCGTTCATGTAAAATACATGAGTGACCTTGTACTTTCGATCTGCAGGTTTGCAGCACAAGTAAATAATAAGTAAATAAGTAAATAAGATAGTAAATCTGGTTTTACAAAGCGGCATCAATCTCTCTATGCACCCAAATATTTGCGGATGAACCTTTAAGATTTCCAAAAGACAGATGATAAGTCTATGGGATGTCGAATTGAAAGCT
>NC_046663.1:135979730-135987129 GCF_010883055.1 Belonocnema kinseyi
TCCTATCATTTAGGATAGCTGTGAATATCTTATAAAGCGTGTTCAGACAAGTTATTGGCCTGTAGTTCTTTGGGTCAGCTAAGTTGCCTATTTTCGGCAGTATTGTGCGCCCTTCCACCAACCACTCTGGAATCGGCTCTTCCGACTTCAAATATAAGGTGAAAATACGGAATAGTTCTTCATCCCTCTTAATACATTTTTCACCTCCTCGGTAGTGATGGGTGGGCATTCTTTATCAGGTGTTATGAGGGCAACACATAACTCCTTGAAGCTATTTATATTTTCGGAGTCTTCGTCCAGTCTATGCTGAAGTTCGTAGACTGCTCTCCAAAATACTTCGACCTCCTCTGGTTTGGGTGGGTGTTCGACAGTAACTAGAGGGTCTTGGAAGAGTCGAGATGGGTCAGAGAGAAACTGTTGGTTTTCTCTGATCCACCTCTCCCTCCGCTCTAGACTTCTCTTAGCGTCAGATAGTATCCGTATTCTCTCAACAATATGCTGCCCGCCGTTGGTCTTAGTGTCGCCTATCTTTCTTTGTTGCCGGCTTGTTCTAGCTGTGGTAGAGTAGGCGTTCCGCTTACATAGCCCCTTTTACGGAGTAGTTCAGCATGGTTTCGCAGACGTTGCTGCGAAAAGTGCGATAGCTCAAGGTGTTTCTCGCACCACAGAGCATGCAGCCGTGCCATATAACCCCGTTCACGGGCCACACTCGCATCGTAGCAGTCTAGCAAGTCGTGATTCAGCCGCTCCGTCCACTCAAAGGTCACGAGATCCCGCCGATCCATTGCATTGAATCCATTTTCATTGGCTCCCCCAGCTCTAGATTGGTCGGCACTGTTGGCCGACTTATTGTCGGGAGCCCTGCGCGTTCTGTTGTTTTGAACCGCATTTACTACAACTATGTTTGGTGTTGTCATTGTTGTTCCCACGAGCAGCTAGGGAAAGGGGTTCGTCCATCCTTGTAGAGCCCCGCATGCAAGGATAAGGCTGCGTACTCTGAGAGGTCGCCCGGTATCCCAGAGTCACCGTTCTAGACACCTCACCCAGGTGCCATTCAGCTTTCGGCACGGTTTTCACACCTCCGCTTGTGGTTTAATTCCTTCGGGACCACCCCTGGACAATTGTCCGCGACTGCCTATTTATTTTTGTAACCATGTTCAGCAGAAACCCTTGGTACAGGGACCCTCTATCCGCAACCCGGGGACGCGTTCGGTGGCTTTGTCATAGGCCCTTCAAGGTAAGGTATCGTCCACAAATTACGTAAGACGTTTTTCTTTTGTTTGAATAAAGACGAGCATAAAATTGCTGTGAAGTTGAGAAGGACACAACGATATAAACAAAAGAAAAACGTCTTACGTAATTTGTGGACGATCCCTAAAAGAATTGCGTGAAACTATAGAGTGAGGAAACTACATATTTTATGTGTGCCTAAAACAAAGAAAAAGTGATGCGAAACGTAAAAAACGGCATGTTGAAAGGCGGATTTGAAATATGGTTAGGAGTAGACAGTAAATCACATGGTAAACAAGGAGTAGGTCTGATTTCGAATGAAAGAGCAGAGCAGCAACTCGGAGACCATGGTTTCGTATCTCCCAGACTGCTGTGGGCTAGAATGCAAGTAGGAATTAGAAGACTATTTATCATAGCATGCTACGCGTTAGTTGATAGTGATCCCAGAGAAGTAAAAGGCGCCTTCTGGGACACTTTAAATGACACAATAAATATTTGCGAACATGGGGAAAGAATAATTCTACTAGCAGACATGATCGGATGGGTGGGCATCCAAAATCAGGACACAGAAAGAGTACTAGGTAATTTTGGGGATCCAAGAACAAACTATAACGCAGATAAATTAGTTGGTCTATGCTTAGAAAGGGGTCTGTTTATTACAAATACTTGATTTAGGCTTAAAATGATCCACCTGTAGACCTGGTCTAAAGGAAATAGCCGCCGTATAATTGATTTTGTCGTTGTGGATGAAAGACAAAGAGAGTTAGTCAAAGATACAAGGGTCATGAGGGGTCCTGAATGCAATATTGACCATTACCTTCTGATCTCGAAAATTACCTTAGGTCGGGGATGGAGAAAAAAGAGAACCAAGAAAACAAAACAAACGCGGATCAACATTGAGAACCTACGGAAACCGGATGTGCGAATAGATTTCCAAAATAAGATAATCGAAAGCATAGATAGGGCGACATGGGAAGACCGTATAAAAACAAAGATATAGAGGGCGCCTGGACAAAGTTATGGGATATCCTTGTTAGATGTACGATCGAAGTGCAGTTGTAGGAAGAATGTCTGGTGATGCGTGGTGAAATGATAAAATTCAGGCTGCCCAAAAAGCAAAGAGAAAAGCGTGCAAGAGAACTTAGAACATCGCAGGTCTTAGCAATGAGGAAAGAAATAGATGTAGAAATTGTTACAGACACGAAAACAGGATACTCAAACGATTAGTTAAGGAACGTAAAGATACAATTAGAGCAGAAGAAGAGATGAAAATACAAAATGACTGTGAAGGAAGCAAGAAACTGCTTTATAAAAAAATGAAAGGAAACAAAAGTACAGAATCTGTCAACATGAGAAATAGTAGGGGTGAAATAGTATATGATGCAGACGGAATACTAGAGGCTTTCAGAGACTATTTTAGGAGATAATTCGGAGATTAAGCTATAGGACACCACAACTGCGATGTTGCACACGATGCGATAGAAAACTCAATTGAGAAAGTCTGTGTCACTGAGGTTAGGGATATAATTAAGAAATTGAAAAACGGAAAGTCTGTCGGGGTAAACGGTATTAACGCTGAAATGCTTAAACGCGGTCGCGAGTGCATACCACATAGACTGTGCGATTTGATAAATTTATGTTTCGAGATGGGAGACGTCCCAGACGATTGGAAAAAAGCGTTATCGTACCAATATACAAAAAAAGGGAGATAAAAGCGACTGCAATAATTACACAGGGATTAGCTTATTAAGTACCGTAAGTAAAATATACTCAAAAATACTTATTCGTAGAACAATGAAAATAACAGAAGTATTTAGAGTTATTTATATTATTTATGGACAAGTATTTAAGAATGGCTCTTTTTGACGAAGAGGCAGTGGATCTCGAAACATTAAGGGTACGTGGGTTAGCGTTCGCAGATGATCAGGTTGTTATGGCAGAGTCAATCGAAGACTTACAAAGAATGTTGGATAAACCAGATGCAAGCATGAAGAGCATGGGCCTTAAAATTAACGCAAATAAAACAAAAACTATGGTGTTCGAAGGAAAGAGTGAGAAAATACTATGCAATATTTTATTGAATGATGAGAGAATTGAATAAGTTGATAAGTTCGTATACCTTGGTAGCTTATTTACTAGGGACGGGAAGATAGATGAGGAATTAGATAGACGCATAAACGAAGATAAGAAGGTTATTGGTAGAGCAGGACCCCTTATCAGAAGTAAAAATATCTCAAATAAGCTAAAATGGCAATACATAATTCTATATTTGTACCGACTGTACTATACGCTAGCGAGACATGGATTTACCAAGAAAAAGATAAGAGTAAAATTAACGCAATTGACATGAGATTCATGCTCATAATAAAGGGAAAACTCTGATGGACAAAGTAAGTAACGAGATAATTCTAAAAGAATGTGGTGCAGAAGAGACGCTAGTAGACACATGGGAAAGAAATCGGTTAAGATGGTTCGGGCATGTTGAGAGAATGCCAAATGAACGACTAACGAAACAAGTGTATCAAGGTAAAGTAAATGGCAGCGTGCCCGGAGGCAAACCGCGGAAAGAATGGTTAGAATGTGTGAATGAGACCTTAGTTAGAAGAGACATGGACATAAAAGAAGCTAGAGAAGTATGCCAGGACAAGAAAGTATGGCGGCAAATAGTTGATAAAAAGAGTGTCAGTAGAGTTAATGACGCCTGAAACAAAAGACCTTGGCCACTAATGGACTCAAGTGGGGAACCTTACATAACGACTTTATGAGGATCTTCACTTGGGGTGATTGCTAGAGAGATTGATCAGCAATCTGGGTCGGAGCAGTGTTGCGGAACGAACGTGTTATTTACATAAATAATACGAGAATTCTGGAACAATATGAAAATTCTCTATCCCTTCCACACATTACTCCTTTCCCCACCGAGTGAGTCACGCCTACCACGAAAGGGAAATGGCTGAATGGTGCATATTTATTATCGGTCGTAGTTTACTACTCATGGATTACCATACAAGTGATTACCTACTGCTTTCAAGTTGATGTTTTTATCATTTATGTTTTACGATGAAGTTTAAAATTTGTTTTTAAATTTTGAGGATGTAACAAGGAATTCTGTAAGAAAGAGGACAAAGAAGAATGAAAAGGGGAATAGAGAAATATACTCCAGAATATAAATTGAGACATTTTGCAAGAAAGGGTCCATGTTTTCGATCGCAGTTGAGAAGATTAGATTATTAATTAATAATATAAACTTAGGTTGCCTATGTAATTACTCTATTAAATATCTAATGAAATTTAAAATCTTAAGGGCCAATTTCACCAACTCTGATTAAATAGTTAATCGTTGATTAACCTTATTTGATCAATACTTTGCGTTCCACCATTCTTTAATCATGATTAGGGAAAGATAATCGCGGGTTAACTTAACCGCCCAATAATGGCTGGTTATGGAGTTTCATCAGTGAATAAAGTAACATAACCCCGAAATTGAAGAGCAAGTGCAGTGAGTGCAGTATACTGGAAGGAAATATGGCTATGTTTTACAATGATATATTATCCTCATCTGATGATAATGAAATGCTTAACCACGTTCAGAGAAGGCCACGACTAGTCAGACACAATTGCCAATTCTCTTCTATTACACTTGCCACTGAAACCACTCGTAACCTCAAACTTTGGGAATCTTATCATATGCTCTAATATGGCGCCGAGTGTTCATGAAGAATTTCGTTCTAACCAATCAGAGTCGGCCGTTACAACAAAAAGACCTAGAAACTAGACCTTATTACGAACAATGTATATGATTAGCTAACCAGAGGTTGAAAATGCTTGGTTGAATGCATCGCTGGTTAACGCTGATTTAATCATTGATTAAAAAATAATCATGATAAGTCAATCATGGATTTAATCAGAGTTGGTGCAACTGGCCCTAAATGTAAAAGGATGTTCGATATCCAAACGAAGATAGTTGGTGACACTGAGCACAATTACAAACACTTTTACATTCTCATCATTTATGGTTGAGAAAGTATTAGAATTGACCGAAATTTGACAACACAGTTTTTCAACGGATATCCACGTTTCGTGCTTCCTGATTCCGAAAATCAAGTTTTTATGATGGCGTCTGTCTGTCTATCCGTCCGTCTGTCCGCTATCCGTAAAACACGATAACTTTCGAAAAAATGAACGGATCAAATCGATATTTGGCATACGTTTTTTAGACCCTAACGGAAAGGACGAATTCGTTAACTAGCCATTTTGGATACAAATTCAAAAAGTGAGCGCATTTTGGAAATTTTAGACCACTTTTTTCTGAATTTGAAAATTCTATGTCCGGACGATATGAAAAAAATCAAAAAAAGAAAAACATTGTTCTTTGAAAGCCATGCAAGATTATCATAACAAATCTTGGTTAAACCATGCAGGATCACGACAACCTTACCATATTGTATGCCCATGTCGTTAAGGTGTCTTTAGGATATCGTAAATAAGTCGTATGATCTAACGATGTCTTTACAATATCGGTAAGACACCGCAACGGCATAGACATAGGATGTCGTAAAGTTGTTGTAAAGATGTCACGATGTCGAAAAGACGTCGATAAATTTTGTGACCACTGGGAACCATTTTCATAAAAATTTTTGTGACAATTTGTTAAAAATCAAGGTTTCTTCGGAATAACAATTTACATTTTTATAAACTAATTATATAAGCAAATATGAGATTTTTTTACTTTCGTGTAGAATCTTTATGTTATAATAAAACTGTTATAAATTATTATACGAATGACTGCTAGCAGGAGAAAGTATTTAGAAAATAAGTATTGTTATAAGCAATTCTTGTGGAAAAATATTTAAATTTGAGGGTTTTCAGGTTTTAGTTTCCTTTATTTCTCAGAATGATAACAGATATTCCTAGAAAATATACATATTTAATCATATTTGGTGACATGCAGGGTTGCAGCACAGAACTAGATAACCAACAACCAACATTTTCAGCGATAATGGACTTTTTGTAAAACAAAAATTCTAAAAAAATCAGTAAATAAATATAGGCATAAACTAATAATTACTACATCTTACAGACATATGAAATTATCATTAGTCTGAAGATTTTCTAGTTATTAGGTTCTTCCTATGTTTATTTATAATTTTAATTTTTTCCAGGCGTAAAAAATGAAAAAAAATCTTTTTAACGCACTTAAAAAATCAAATACATATTGTGTGGAAAGAATTTGTTCGAAATCTTATTTTAATTACATTAAGAAATGAATAGGTAATTCAAATCCAGATAAATGACTCTCTATATTCTTATCTCCCAACATTTTCTTCTTTTTTTATTGCCCAATTTCTTACCTTTTCTTAAACCTTCCAATGAGCATATTCCTCTTCCTAAAACCTTTCAAACACAAAATAATAATTTAATACTTCTTTAAGGGCATGTCATACTTACAAAATTGTCGATTTTACCAGTTTTAGGTTCTCCCGGCTTTTTTCTAGAATAATAAATATTTTGTGTTAAAAATTTGTGAAATGATAGCGAACATACTAACGGATGTCCCCACACACTTTTTTGTGTGTGTGTGTTTTTTTTTTAATTTGCTATTGATAACAGCGTCTGTATATATTTCGCGGTTATGTGTGTTACAATTCTCCCGAGCGTTCCTCCCAAACTACACAATATTTTTGGCCGAAAACTTTGGACTCACAAATAAACATAGTAACTAATCTCCTGGAACTAACCTTGTTTGCAGACGATCAAAAAAGTTTATTTCATCAATAATTTCCAAATTGTCGGAAAGGCAGAGGTGAAAAACGACATAACCTCAAAGTAATGCATGTATTAAATGTTTATTTTGCACAATAAATATTTTTGTTATTATTCCTGAAAAAGGGTCTGGGGACGTTCGTTATGATATTTTATAGCATCTCCGAATTCAGTTTTTAAAAATTTACATTTTTATGGAAAAAAGACGGGGGAACTGTACTCGATTGACCACACGACGAAGTGTCACATGACACTTTCATTGAACGAATTTATAAATCATGTTTTTAACATTTTCATCGCAGGATATATTCTAACGGTTAGTTGTACCTAAGTTGGTTAGTTGCAAATTAAAATGGTTAGTTCCAAAAGCCAAAAAGGTTAATTGTAAAAAGCAAAATTTGAAATG
>NC_046663.1:135987229-136004108 GCF_010883055.1 Belonocnema kinseyi
TTAACAATTTCAGGAAATTCAAAACAATATTTACAACGTATCATATGTGTCTTGTTGCTATGGAAAAATAGGAAACATGGATTGAACTTCACATTTTTTTTTTGGAATAGAATCATTTGTTTTTTTAAATACTTCACTAGCAGCGGTTGTACTCTGCGCTGCCTCTGTTTCATCTTCATTTTTACCCTTTGCTAAAAATTATATAAGCTTTTATATCTAACCGAACCGAATAACTGATATGTTTTTATTAGAAAGTATGATTATTCTTTTTGTTAAGTACATTACAGCAAAGTAAAAATCAACCAGCAAAGATATGTATAAAGCTCCGATCCTACATAACCTAAATTTTTATTATCCTCACCGGAATACTTACTTTCAGCATTTTTCTTATCGTTAGTAATAGATGGAGTTGAATTTTTACTTTTTTGTAGCCACTTCAACAAAGGTGAAGAGCTGTCATATGAAGAATTAGATTTCATATTGCTCATTGTAGAACTTTAAAAACTACCAACATACTTTCCAGCGAAAGAAAATCGCAGACGAGCCAGATACTATGAAAGCAGCGCTACAGCACAGCGATTTTTGCACGGGACTATACACGCCATCTATAACGCGGGCCGTTGTAAATTTTGCTTAGAATATACCCTGTTTCATCGTTTATTTATAAACTAACATAAAGATTTTTTCTTTTTATAGAGCTGGCAGCGTAAAATCGTTTGTTTAAGTACGATACCGTTACACTTAATATTTATTTTCCCGACATAGAATTTTTTTTTGTATGAAATTTTTTTTTCTTATTCAGCTTTCAGATATTTTATGAGCAAGTTTAGATGAATTCTTTAAGGCCATGTGATGAGTGGGTCACGTGACCAGATTCCTAACTTACCGACACTTTTTTCATTTTCTAACTTATTTCCACACGAAGCGCCACATCGAGTTAAAAAATTTAGATCATAATTAAGAAGCATTAAGAAAGGTGTGTCGGGTACTAAATTTTAATAATTATGAAAGAAGCCACAACAAATAATTTAAAAAAAACTTTTTTCATAATTATAAAAATGTCGGTCCAGTCCCAAATTCCTTAGTTTTTCTTACTTATTATCCCAAATTTTCAACTCGAATTGATCGAAAACCATCTCCCAAGTTTGCAACTTGATAAGCCGGCAGTAAGTTTTTATTATTTATTTCAACTAAAAATTTCACTTTTCATCGTAATCCTTAGCTGAGCCCCATTCAATTGTAGGTTCCTCTGAGTTCGAGATTGTTAAGTTAAAAAATGGAAATTTTGTTTTATCTTTAAATGTTGATTTCGTTTCCACAGAATGTTATTTATCTCTCCTGAAAGATTTCGTTTTTGTTTGTTATCTGTTTCTGTACTACAATCCTTGAAATACAATTATTTAAATGTTTATAAACAATTCAGATAGGCACATTAAAAATTTTGGCAGTTTCACTTATAAAAAAATTGTTAATTAAATGACATCCCGTGTGGAAAAATTGAGTGGGCCCCCGCAGGGACCCGCATGGATTGCCATCAAGCCTGGTGGAGTCCGTGAGCGCAATGCAAATTGCAACGACATGCTAATCCATAGGGGTCCAACATGGGTATATCTTTGGGATGATAACGCTATTTTGTACTGGGCTGTCAGTGTCGCAATAGGAAACTCACAATGGGCACAGTACTGTGTCAATGCTAATTAGTACAATACTGCTATACTCTAACGACATGACAAAAAAGGTATCTCAAACCTAAAAATTAATTGAGAGCGAGTATTTTGACTTCAAATATTAATAGTCCTGTTTAGAGTTAATACATGTATTTCATGTTTTTTAATCGTGTTGCAAATAAAATTGTTAACGCTACAGGGTATCGAACATACATATCTATACCTAAATCGAACGCATAACAGTCATGAGTGCTAACCACTGCTCTAAACCGACAAATTGAATCTAAATTTTAAGCTTTCTGTTCCTAATTATTTATCATTATGCTTTTAACAAGAATATCAATCAAACAATTTTAAAATAAATAATTTAAATCGATTACAATTTTTCTTCGCTTAATATTTCACCTTTTCCCGTTGGCAGGAAATGTAATTTTTTATGAACATTTAAAATTTTTAACGATGGAACTCAGAAATTTGATCATCAATTTTTGACAATTTCTTAATAATACACTTTTTTTAATTTCGTGTAAGGTTTCGGTTTTAGGTGTTTTATACTTTTTTGCAACGTTTAAGATTGACATAAGATGTCAATTTTTTTTAAACATTCACTATTTTTCATAAAGATGGAACTTCACATTTTTTTTAACAGTTCGAATTCCAAAAAAGTGTCATCGAATTTTTCTCAGAAATTCATTGTTTCTAAATCTGAACTAATGAAACAATAAAATTGGTGGTGTCAAAAAAATATTCATCCTTTGGGCTTGGAAATCTTAATTATTGATCCGTCAGTCCAACCGAGCAGGGCCCCATGCGGTAGCCCCTATGGACCATTTATATTGTCAGGGTTCGAATTTCAAAAAAGTGTCATGCAATTTTTGTCAGAATTCATTGTTTATAAGTCTGAATTCATGAAGCTTCAAAATTTGTGGTGTCAGAACCTCGTCGAGGGCCCTCAAAGAATTTCTACGTGTGGAACATCCATACGGGCCCCCGCCGGGGCCCTTCATCCTAAGAGGGCTCAGCGGGGCTTTTTCCACACGAGATGTTGATGGTCCGTCCAAATACTAAAGTTCCTAATATATTTTAGAATCAAATTTTCCCTTTTGCATATCATATTGAATTCAGTAATGATATAAGTTTAATTTGTATAATTAACTGGCAATTGGTATTACATAATCTGATAACATAATTAGTTCCTTCGAAAGTGATACATTTGAAACTAAGCATATGGGACGGTATGATTTCGAAATTGTCAATTTTATCTTGTACCAAATTCAGCGTTCCATATTGAATAATTTCTTATTAAAGCATCACAAATGACACCAATCTCTCAAAACAGAAATAAGTTTAAAGTAGGTACTTGAAAATTGTAAACGCTTGAGTATATATTTTGTTTTATTTATACTTGTCAGCTATTCCGGTAACAAGCGTTGAATTCAGAAAAATTAAGAATTTGTATTCCTATGAATACGCGATTTTTCTTCCGTCTAAAAATACCCCAACGGGAACAGAAAAAGTGCAAATCCTATTCGTCTCAATCGACTTAGTAAAATTTAACGAAAGGATTTATTTAAACTTTTTTCATTATTAAATCTTTTTATAACTTATAAATTCGAAAAATATTCAAATTTATATTTATTTATATTTTAATAATTTATTTAAACGTCTTAAAAAATGCAACAAAGAAATCTATGCAAATGTGTGAATTTAAATAATTTTAACTCTAGAGAGGCAGAGTTGAACTGGTGAGAATTAAAATTTCAGAATTTACATTTCGCATGAAGGAATTAAAAAAACTTATTACACATATTTTGCGAACTTATTAAAAGGAATTAAATAAAATCAAAATATGACCACTTCTGAGGAATAAAAAATATCTCTGTTAGGTGCGTTACCGGTACAATTAGAAGAAATTAAATATATTGAAAACACGTTCTCTTTGGGAGAATAGAAAACTGTGTGGCAGTCGCTATGGAAATAGAAGTGAATAATTTTAGAAGGTATCTTATTCTTATTGTGGAATTTTAGACAGATAGAAAAATCGCGCATTCAAAATAATAGAATAATCTTCACTTTTGCGCTGAAATCTGAAAATATTAATTTTTCTCTATTCAAATTTATTACCGGGATCAACGAAGGTTTCGTTAACTTTATTTTACATTTCAGAGTGACTATGAAGCTGTAGATTGAACCATATCATAAAGAATAGATTTTCTAAAAAAAATCGGAACGAAAGAATCGATTTTGAAGGATCGGGTGAAAAAAATCGAAAAAATTATTATTTTTTATGGGCACGAGATACTTTATCTAACGAGTACATTATTTTCCTCGCATTTTTTGCTACGATTTTTTGAAATTACAAATGGATGCAGAAAACAGAAATAAAATTATTTAAGGGTTTACTTAACGGTACTAAAGGAAGTAATTAAACAATCAAATTGTAAAATGTTTCTAAACATTTTTTTTCGTCCATTTTTCGTCAATATTACGGTTATTTTTTTAACCAATTAAAAACAATATAATATAAATTTGTAGTTATAATAAATTGAATTTTTAAATACATTCATATAAAATATCATGTTTAAGCAAAGATGGGTTGTGACATGTCATTCGAGATTTTCTACGTATAAAACATAAACGACGTAATATACGTAGAAAATTTTAGAAAACTATGTATTTGAATAATTGACATAGCGTCTTATAAAGGAGGGGAAAACGTGGAAAAATATTAATTTCGAGCGCGAACGATTACTTACACTCGTGTTCCACAAGCTCGAAAACGTGGCGGATTATGAAGGACAATAAATACGTATAGTATTATTATTTTTTAAATAATTTGTTTAAGAATGTGATAAATAATTACGAATACTGAAATAATTCCTAAATATTAGTTATTTCTATAAGGCAATTGGGTATTTTTAGAGTAAAGAATTCGAAAATCCCGCCCAAATAGTCATGTGATCAAATGTAAAATAAATTTGTAGAAAACTGAGAACGTAATATACGTAGTAATATACTTGTCGAAAACCATGTAATAGATGTGATATATGTAATATATGTGTAAAAAGTGTCAGAAATTTGAAAAATAATGTCATGCAATTTTTCAATTATTAAAATTATGTGTAAACTGAAATCCAAAAGTGTGTGAGGAAAAATTAACTTTACTTAAAAAAAAAAAAACCCAGGTTTCTAACCTAATATTTTAAAACTTTTAAAAATGAACTTCAACGTCTTTACAACGGCCACAAACTGCACGGGCTACCATCACTTTTAATGTTTATTTACACTAAAATATAATTAAATAAATTCTGAAAGATACAATAAACGTCACATTATTGGGGAATTCACAATACAAAGCACGGTCCTGTGCTACATCGAACTTCATCCAATGAATATGCTCTCGACCAATCAGCTTTATCTAGAAAGAGACAGGTGTACGTCTCATATATTTTTTGTCTCTCTCTCTCCAAGGCCTATTTCCGTTCTTCCTACAGCTAGAGATCCTCAAGGGAGAGTTCCCGGTAAGAAGCTTTGCATTAAAAGGTATCAAAATTTTTGAATCCCTAAAATGCTGTTTCTGTCCTTTGTTTTTTAATCCTCATTGGGCAGCGAAAATAATTAGATTTCAAACCCTTTTAAAGCCGATCGGAGCTGTCAGATGTAATCTCCAATGAATTAAAAACACAATTTTCGTTTCAAGCATTAAAACGCGCTTCAAAATCATAACATTTGCAAAATATGAAAGGATTGTATACAAGAATATATCTCTTTATCGTGAAATGTTCACTCTGTTCAAATATGATCAATTACAAAAATATAAACTCATGGTAAAAAATGTCAAAAAATTATTTTTCACCAGAAAATTCTGTGTGGAAACTAATCCTGATATCGTAAAATGATAAATCCTTTGTTTCAAAAAGCTTTTTAACTCATTATTTTTCGAAAAACAGTCAATAAAAGTATCGAAAATTGCGAAATTGAAAGGGATTAAAATTTTTCTACTTTTTGTTTTCTTTGTGGTATTCAGAAAAATACTATCGGCGCTAAGTACAGAAAGGGATTCAATTTAAGTGATAACTTCAACTGCTGTGAAATTCAAAACAGGAGGACAGAAACGGGATCCAGAAGTATTCAATATTTCTCACGTTCCCACTGGATGAATGCAACTGTAGAACGTAGATATTAGAGATGGGACAAGCAGTACTTCGGCTACTGCTTGCCCTCCAGGAGGCAGGTCCTCCTGCTTGCCGGACCCGAGTTTTAAACTTCGGCTCCTACTCCCTCCGGCCGGCAGAGGAAGCAGTAAGCAGTAACTTCGGCCAGATTTCTACTGCGTTTTTTATCCAACTGCAAACTTCAGCGTAAAGTACCTGAAGCCCTGAACCCTTTTTTTTCTGCGTCTTCTAACTTTTTTTTAACGTTTTATTTACTTTTCCTATTGCGTTCAGAATTCAATGTCAGCAATTCAATATTGAGAAACTGAGAATTTAAAAAAATTTTAATAACGAAATTATATTTACTTTTAATTAATTAAAATTTAGTTTAAATTAATTTGAAAGAAATTCAAAATTTAAAAAAGTGTTATCAAGGAAAGTATACTTACTTTTAAATAATTTAAATTTAATTCAAATTAATTTAAAAGGAAATCAGAATTTTAGAAATATTTAATAACGAAATTATATTGACTTTTAATTTTCGAGGTGATTTGGAAATGAAAGATAAATTATTTATTTTCTTTAGATAATAAAATAACATACGAAACATGCGTGTAGTAGATAAAATCTGTTATTTTTTAAATAATTATCTCAATGTTTTCCCTAAATTTATTTTTAAAAGTAGCGAATTAAGATTCACATACAACTCACAGGAGCGTCTTTCTCTATATGTACTGTGATAACAGTACTTTGCAGTAATATTGCTAAACAGTACTGTTGATGAAAATCGGTTCATATCTTCAATGCCATTTGAGAGTTCTTGTAATTTCTCATGCACATTAAGATTTACTTAATTAATGGAAATATTAACCGATTTTCATCCACTTTTTTCATTTCCTTGAAATTATATCAAGAAAATGATTTAGTCCGGGGAGCCATCCCCCTACGGCGGTTGCCCGGCCCGGGGTGGTTTCCCAGGACCGCAATCGTAGATGTGACAACAGTAGTTTCGTTATCGCTGGTGTACACTATGCTTCATGACAAAATTCGCATTCGATAAAATTTTTTTAGTCAATCATTTTGTATTGTGTTAAAAAGTTGGCTATAAGTAAATATAAATATGAAAATATGTCCAAACAATGAATATCTAATGAAGTAAAATAATATAATATTTTTTTATCATAATAATATGATAGCATTTTGTTAAGAATTATTAATTAATTATTTATTTACATTTTAAATTGAAAACATTAAGCGAATTGGTGAAACCTGAAGATGTTTTAACGCTTAAAAAGTATTTTCATATTTGACAGTGACATTTGTATGTTATAGATCATGAATGAGAAACACGAATAACATTTAAACTGTATTCATTAATAGTTAAGAATCAATAAATCATACAACAGGGTGACGCGCTCGTCTCAACTTGCTCATCGCCTTCCATTCGCTCTACTCTCTCTCCTCCCCACGTCCTACCACTATGTAGTAATCGTGTCTATGGGCCTACGCGTAGGGACCTTTAGAGAGACTCTATTGGCGCTAACATTCGGCCATCCTAATTGAAAGCTCGACCTCGAGCTTTTTGCGTGATTTAAACGACGCTTTATCAATATTGATCTAAACAACAGTATCATCTCTCATTTAATTTTACATTGTATCCATCCCATAACGTGCTGGTTTTCGAATTGTTCTCTTGGGTCTCGTATTAAATCTGTCGAGTTTTTCTTCTCCGAATTCTTTGTCTTCTACTTTTTTTTCTTATTTGTCGTTTTATTCTTCTAATTCCTTCCTTGATTCTTCTAAATTCTGGCTTTCCTCGAGGTTCCGGGTAAAACTCCACCCTACTGCAAATACCTATATAGGCCACTAACAGGATTCTATTAGTGCTTCTAACGCTTTAATTAATTTCGGCTTTAAATCGGCCCATGATTTCCCGGCTATTAGAATATCATCTAAATATAAAAGAACAAGTTGGTAACGTAATGGCCTTAAAACCTTTTGCATCACCTTCGAAAAATAAAAAGGTGCGTTGGTTAATCCAAAACACATACAAGTAAATTCGCCTGTATCGTCAGGGGCAATAAACGCTGTTTTTGGCCGCGCATCCGCTGATAACGGAACTTGCCAATAACCACGTGCCAAATCTAGCGTAATAAGCAATTCGCTATCTGCTATTACTGATAAATAGTCATCAAGATCGGGCAATGGATAATGTACGCGTTCGTTCTGATTGTTTAGTTTTCTAAAATCTACTACAAAGCGGTGATCGCCATTTTTTTTTTTTTTTTAATCAAGAAAGATGGACTCGCATATGGTGAAATTGTGTCGGTCGCTAAGCCAGTTTCTTTTAATTCTTTAACTATTGTTTCCATTTTTTCCCGGTCAGTATTATTCACTGGAATATGTTTGCTACTTACAGGTTTTCTTTTATCCTTTTCGGTAATGTCCATTTTTAATACATCCGTGCATCCTAAATCATTCAACGACGTCGCTCTAACTTTCCTAAAACTATTAAGAACTCTTATCAAGTCTTCTATGGTTTCTTCCGACTGGCTCTCTCCAATCTTTAATTCCGCTCGTTGCACTGACAGTTCGCAGATTTCTCCACGCAACATGGTCTTTGGCTTTGAGATCTGGTGAACTCTTGAATCAAAATTCAGTGCTGGTAACGTACGCTCCTTCCCTGAAGTGATCACGTTGATAAAGTTAATTGAACGGGACGGTATCACTATTTCTTTTTTTTTTTTTTTGGTTTTCGCCCTTTTTATGTATTTCTGCAAGTGGGCATTCGGTGAACGATCGACTTACAATCATGTCCGCGGCCTGTACATCCTCTGGAACCACGCGAATTTTAATTTCTTTTACCTGCACTCCGTCTACATTAATATCCGCAATCACTATTCCTGGCGAACAAGTTACAAAATGAGTCGGACCTAAACTTTTTAAATTTGTCTTCTCCGGAATCAGTTCTAGTTTTCTTTCTAATACGATAGATGCTTTGATTGTACAATCTGAACTTCCTGTACTGATGAATCCTATTAGTTCGCAGTTATTTCCTTTTAGCGTGCTCACCGTGACCTGTTTGAAATATTTTTCAATACCATTACTTGGTCCCAGAGAAATAACGTTCATTTCGCTTTTCTTTTTCGGCTCGGTACAATGCAATTGGGTATGGCCCTTGCCTTCACATTTTGGTCGACGATCAGTATTTTGCTTTAATGCCTCCGTCACTTGGTCCTTAAAGACTGGAGATTTATTTTCCCTTCACCCTGCCAGTCCTTCATTAGTCTTACGTTTTTCTGTATCGAAAACGCTCCGGATTCTTTCACCCCTTTGATTAATGAGTCGTTCTTGCCGCTGTAAATCATAAAATAAATCATCGACGTTCAAGTGCGTCTTAACTCCCAGAGCTGCGTAAGGATCCTTTGACGACAGTCCAACTGAAATTTGTCCCTTTGTATCTTCGATGCTTAGATTCAGATTATGACATAATCTAGCTTTATCCAGAAAGTAAGCTGAAAGCGACTCGCCTTTCTGCTGTGTTCGTTCCCTCATCCGATTCTGTTTTGAGGTTAGACTCTTCGTGCTGATAAATGTTCTCGTGAATGCTGCTTCAAATTGGTTCCAATCCTTTAACTCTGACGCCTTCATCCTAAACCAATTCAGTGCTCCGCCCTTCAAATGTGCTCGAGCCGTTTCTAGAGCAAAACTCGCCGGCCAACGATGCAACAGTATCATTCAATTAAGATTACTCATTTACTCGTTTGCTGCGATACTATCGTTTTCACCATCAAATGTTTCGATTCCCTTGCTCAAGTCGGGCATTATGTGAAAAGAATCTGGTAACGGATTTGCTACATTATTTAACGATGCTTGATTATTTTCTAATTTGTCGAGCAATTTAAGCATCAGTTCGTCCTTTCTACGGCTTTCCTCCATCATCTTAGCAAACATCCTTTCCAAGGGAAATAATTCGCTATCATTGACTTCCTGAGCTCTTTGGTCCAATGTTTTAAAATTATTATGTAGATTATTAAGATTTATACCCGGATGAAGAAATCCTGGAAAAGGCTTCTCTCTTCTATAGAGTTCTTTATGCTGAAACCCCGGAGGTGGTAAGCCGTATGCGCCATTTGCAGTTGTCTCATTTTGCCGAGCGAACAACTGATTTTGTATTTATCGATTAAGGTTTTCACGATCTCGATTGTCACGTTTACGCATTGCCTGCTCTCGAATTTCATTATCACGAAAATCGCGATCTTGAACTTCACGTTCCCGGATTTCACGTTCGCAATCTCGAATGTCTACATTTTCAATCACGGTTCGATTTCCGCCGTTCATAATGTTTAGGCTACCTGCCATCAAGGTATTTGAAAAAGTACTGTTCGTAGCGTAGAGGTCCGAAATATTCTGCGTACGTGACGAGTTCGGATCCGATTAGAGATTCTTCGAAAACTGTTCAAATTCGTCGACTCATATTCCCGGTGTTTTGGCCTACACTACCCTGCTTTAAAAAAAAACACTCACGATGGAAATTTTCACAAGCGTATTCACAGAAACGGCACTTTTCTTTATCTATCCTGTATTCTTGTGCGCACTATTTTTTTCAATGTTCACACTTGCACTTCGGTCTCGCCTTCTTTTCGCGATCGTTTAAAAAAGGCGTTGAGAATGGAGGAAAAGAAAAAAAACAACTTAAAACGATTCTAAAATCAATCCAACGAATGGCGTCGCTACGTAATTCCCCTTTTTACGCGTCGTACCGAAAAGGGTCGCTCTATTTCCGCTCAACACGAGATGAATGAATGAGACCATGAATGAGAAACACGAATAACATTTAAACTGTATTTATAATAGTTAAGAACCAATAAATCATACAACAGGGAGACGTGCTCGTCTCAACTCGCTCATCGCCTTCCATTCGCTCCACTCCCTCTCCACCCTACCGTCCTACCACTATGTAGTAATCGTGTCTAGGGGCCTACGCCTAGGGACCTTTCAAGAGAGTCTATTGGCGCTAACAAATCCTTTTTAAAATCCGCTTTAGAAAATTCAGCTACGTCCTCTTTTTCAAGATTATCCGAGTGCGAATATCATGAAATCTGAAATTGGGAAAATTTGAAAATTTATATATTTGATTTAAAATAAATCATATTTCTGCAGCGAATATAAATTCTCTTTATCGAATTAAGAATTGATAAGGACATACAGCATTTAAGCGAAATTAAAATAAATGTAACTCAATAAAAGAATTATACATTTCAATAAAATGTAAAAAACAATTGTACTTCCTTCATGAAATGTAATAGTTTATATTTTTTGTGAATATTAAAATGTTTGTCACATTAATTATTAAAACAAGTGATCATTGTTTATTTCAAAATTTCTAAACATTGAGCCAGAGATGTCCACTTTTTCTCAAAATGGTATACGATGCTACATTTTATTGAATAATTATAAATTTTTGTACATTTCTTCTAAGTTTGAACAAATTTCTATTTATTTAAACAATTTATACTTGCTCAATCAATTTTTTTTAATAACTTAAAAAAATAAAATAAAATAGAAAACATACAATTATTTTTCTGACTTTATAGTATATAGAAAGAATATATTAACCAGTTTAAAATGTTTTAAAAAATGCAATTTGTTTGAACAATTATTTTTACAAACATGTTTTAAAAATCGTACTTTCTGAATTAAGGGTTTATATACGTTTTTGAGGGTAAAAAATGAAGATATTTTGGATTTTTTTGAAGGTTTGTAGCAATTATTTTACTACACTGAAGTTATTATTTATTGATTTGACATGTTTTTATAAAAAAACTAGCGTTTGTTCTTAAAAAAATATAAATAATTAACGGAGTTATGGCAATTCTCTAGAAACCCTTTTTTTAAAGCGGCTTGCGGGGACCAAGGACAATTTAAAAAAAAATGAAGAAGATCGGTCTAATAGTTCTTGTGCAATCGCGGTCACAGGAAAGGTATTTTTGGAAAAACATGATTTCTTGTTAATCGCATTCAAAGTTTGAAGTTGAGTGTATGTAAAAATCGAAGTCCGCGCCTCCAAATGCTGTTTTACTATCGAACTATTGTTCGGATCTCTATGAAAATTTGAAAAAAAAATGTTTTCCAGGAGTTGTACTTTAAGATTCAGCATTAAAAGTTTTTTCGATTTTTTGAAAAAAAGGTATATATCCCCTTAAACATAATATTTAATGCTTTTGAGGTGTAGTCAATTCTGTTCAGAATGTCCTGTCATTTTTTAAACAATTTTTATTCGTCTAGGCAGATCAGTTTCGTATAAGAAATGTGGATCAATAATACGAAACAGAACAATCGAACTATTTTTGGAAACTGTTTTCTATAATTTTTTAGCACTTTTAGCAAGCACTAGTTTTGTTCCTCATTTCTCGTTATGAAACTATCAAAGACCAAAATTTCAAACATTGAAGTTACAAAATTTAAAGAAAACATTAAAATGAAAATAATAATCTTCGAAACAAATTTTAATTAACAACTAAGATATCGAAAGTTAGGGCAATTTAATTAATAAAATTTGTGCTCTTTTTTGCTGTAAACGGTTTTTTGAAAATAAAAAATTACGGGCACAATTGTTGAAAAATGTTTTTTTTTCTAGATCCGCAACTTCTTACTAGAGCAAAAAGAAAGGTTGTGCTAGGCGGCTCGAAGTATACACATTTTTGTGCAGGAAATAAAAATGATTAAAACCTAACTGTCTTAAAAAAAACAATATCGAAAAAATTTTATTATTTTTAAAAATGTGGAAAAACTCACACTTGTGCTGAGTTGTGTTCGAGAAATGCAGACATCACCTTTAAAAAAATTACCTGAAATCCACAGTTCTCGTATTAAACCTCAAAATTTAAAACTCAATAAACATAAAAGATTCAAAAATAGTCAAATTTTGTCAAAATAAAAGTTTTGCTGAGTTGTGCTCGGCAAATGCAGTCATTATTTACTATAACAAAAGTACATGAGATCAACATTTCTCATATTAAAACTTCAAATGTAAAACTCAAAAAAAGTACAAAGCCCAAAAATAATCAAATTTCGAAAAACCGAAATTTGTGCTGAATAATAACTGCATTTGTCGAGCACAATTCAGCACAATTTTTGTTTTTTCTTCTTCTTTTTTTAATTTTTATATTTTGAGTTTTAACATGACAGCATTTGTTGTTACGTAATTCCAATAAAGAAAATAAAGACTGCGTTTATCGAGCACAATCCAGCAGAAGTTTTATTTTTTCGAAATTTGATTATTTTGAATTTTTTATGTTTTTCAGTTTTACATTTCTAGTTTTAATGTGAGAACTGTTGATCTCGCGTAATTTTGTTAGAGGGAATAAAGACTGCAGTTGTCAAGCACGACTCAGTGTAAGTTTTAGGGTTTCCAAATTTTTAAAAATAATAAAATTTTTTGGTTTTTTCAACAGTCACCTTTTTGGAATTTTTCTTTTTTACAAAAAATTGTGTATACTTCGAGCCGCCTAGCACAACCTTTACTTTTACTATAGTAAAAAGTTGCAGATCTAGAAAAAAAAAACATTTTTCAAAAATTCTACCCGTAATTTTTGATTTTTCAAAAAACTGTTTACGGCACAAATGAGCACAAGTTTACCACAATTTAGCACAACTTTACTTGAAAAAAAAAGTTTGGGAGTCCACCTTCCGGGACATCTACTTAACACTATATTATTTAAATATACTTAATTTTTTAATAATTTTTTCCTAAGAATTGACATTATTCTTGGATAAATCAGAAAGAATCATTAATATTTATAAAGTTACTCACAGTACTCAATATTTGAAATTCATCTCCGTCATATTGTACTTCAGAAATAATATTTTCTTTAGCTCCTTAAAGTTCTCATAATTTTTGTTACACAAACCTTCCTTCTTCAAACAAACAGCCGGTCCACAAAGAAAGCGAAAAGCTACTTTGTTCAGTTTCGGAAAACTTCCTGTATTTTTGAACCACCAATCCCTGGGACATTCCTTCTGGTTCAAAAGTTTGTTCAGAAAGAACATATTTAATTCTTCCTTCACTTCGTGTTTTTCATACATTTGATTTTCCTCCTCCCGTTGAACGCCTGCGATCATTTCTTCGAAGCAGCTTTCAAGGGAATCTGGCTCGAAAGTAGGTTATCCTGTAAAGTTCTCCATTTCTCTTCCTTCTGCAGCTTCATTCTCGATTCTTCCAGGCTAATGATTATTGGCCAATTTCACGTGGTATTCTAAACTTCTTACTATGTCTTCTCGGGCTTCCTTTGTGAAAAGGCGTCCTTTGTAATGAGGGTCCAAAACAGTTGCTAACAAAAAGGATGTGCTTTTCTTCAAGTCATCCAGACGAATGCCGATTTCTGTCAGCAGGCTAGTTTGCAGTGACAAACCTAAAATACTACACTTCCGTCTCTGTATGTAACTCTTTATGAGTACTAGTGCAGGCTTGATCTCCGATACAATAGATTTCGATGAAAGCATTTTCGTTCTAAGCTTTTCAAATGCATCCGTTAATCCCACCACATCTCCTATGAGGTCCCACTGCAGACTTGACAACATGTATTGTGTGTTGTCTTCCTCAGCCGACTTTTTTATGCCACACAGCGGTTTTCGAATTGAAGTCTCTCGTTAAGAATGTATGCAATACACGAAAAGCGATCCTTCGCACTTCGATTCCAAGAGGATACTGACAAGTGACTCAAGTCTTTGTCTCAGTAGTAAAATTAGGCATGATGTTCGAAAACATTTATAAAATCATTGATCATTAATATTCAAATACCAGCATTTTAATCTCCTAGTACATCTAACGTAGAACTTTCATGAATGGAATAAAAAAGTATTTCACACAAAAATTTGTATACTTATTCATTTATTTCAAACAATAAATGTATTTTCCACTATAAAATATGGCCTTTCAATCAAATTCTTGTATTTTCAACCAAATAAATGAATTATTTACATAATGGTTGAACTTTAACCTATAAAGATAAACCCCCAACTAAAATTTGTCATACTTTATAAAAAAAGATGAAATTTATTTTAAAAATGTAAACTAAAATGACGAATTTTCTACAAATAAAGATTTTTCAGTCATGAAAGAAATAAAGTTTTTCTAAATTGTTATAATTGCCTTCACTCAAAGAAAGATCAAATAAATTTTAAACAATGCAGACAAATTTCCAAGAAAAGGGTTGAATTTTCATCGAAAAAGATTTTTATTGACTTTTAAAAAGACAAAAATACAAATTATAACCAAAAAGTAAATTTTCTAGAAAATTGTTTAATTTTTAACAAAACATTTGCAGTTTTATCTAAGAAAGGTGCAATATTTTTAATATAAAATATGATCTTTTAAATCAAAAAGACAAATTTTCAAAAGAAATAGTTTTCATCCAAAAAAGATCTCAGTCGACTTATCAGCAAGAAAACTTGAATTTTAAACGAAAGGTTAATGTTCTACGAAAAGAGTTGCTTTTTTGGCCCAATAAGCTGCATTTTTTTACAACATAATTTCATTTTCAACCGAAAGGGAGAACCTTTTGAAAAAATTCTTAAATTTTTAACCAAACAATAAAATTTATAACTAAAAAGATGATTTTCAGGAGAAAGTTTGTGTGAATTTGCAAAAATTACGTACATGAGTGTTTGAAGACCAATTTATTCTCTTACACTAACCTACACCTGTGCATAACTTGAAATGGAAATCGGTTATAACATCAATTTGAAATTTCCCCTTCTTCAAAATTCAGCTGTAAAAATACAGTTTCCACTTAAAAAATAAATTACTTTCTTCTTCTGTGCAATAAAAATAGCCCTTATAAAGCGACACAGTTTTAATATTTTTCATTATTGCGTTTCTTATAGATAAAGCCTACAATATATTCTAAACATGTATACATTGAACAATAGAATTTAAAGAATTATCATTTTCAATTTCAGGTTAATACTTAATGCCGTTGTCAATGTTACTGTCACGCGATATCAGGATTAAACCAATCAACCGCTAATGAAGTTCATAAGATTTTGATAATTTATCCTAAAAAGCTGGACACGTAGCCGATAGCCGTAGCCATTAGCTAATTTACAAACCATATTTCGTTGCGTAAACATTTAAAAACTGTTGTTAGTACAATAAAACTTTCCTACTCTACGCAAAAAAGTAATTATATAGCTAAATTTACATTAATGCAACGCATTCTTTGAATAAAATCAAATTTCATTTCAATACAAAAGAAGAAATTAAAGAAATAGTTTCTATATCAAATTTTAAAAAATATTTTCCTTGAATACATTTTTTATAAATATTACATTTGAATTATAATTGTTGTGTATTTAAGTATCTATCAATTATAGGATAAAATACAAGCACAACATATATAAAGAGAAGTTAAGTAAAGATAAATATTACAAACATTTTATGAAATTAATTTAAATGAAACCTAAGATTCCCGTCCCAATCCTGATATTGCTATTTTCTTAAGCGACTTTATCTGAAGAGAATCAGAGGACCGAGAATAATAATGCAATATATATATAGATATACTACAGATACATCTTAGGTAAAGAAAGTTTGAATGCTTGGACCCTTGAGCGCACATGTGTTTCCATTGTTATGGCCGGAGAAAGCAGTAGGAAGGCCTGCCAGAGTGCTGCCGGAGTTTGCAGGAGAAATTCGGCAACTCGGGTTAGTGAGCTACCCCGCAGTGATCCCAGATCTGAAACGAGAAGTGGTCCAATACTATCACAGGTCTATGTCCGTGTGAATATAGCAGGAGACGATGTAAATGAATAAGTTGCCCGCGCAACCCATTTCTCCTCTTCTGAATTTGAAAACTCGAAAGTGCACGATTTCCGGTCGGAACACTTCGGCGGTTCTATTTATATCTCTATCTGCTTTAAAATAAAATGAAGAGATTGGGATTTTAATATTTTCAGATTTTGATGCTGGCGATTCTCATGATTGGAATATTTCGCGCGCCTCTTTATATGCGTATATTTTGAGCTTACGTTATTTCAAGTATAAAATATAAATTA
>NC_046663.1:136004208-136012031 GCF_010883055.1 Belonocnema kinseyi
TTATATTATAATAGTCTTATTTATATCTTGATCCGCATTTGAAAGAAATTAAAGAAATTGGCTATTTTGGAATTGATCTCGTTTGGATAAAAACTCAATTATTTTATTGAAAAATTAATTATTTTGTTGAAAATTTAAATATTTTGTAAAAAAGTCCTCTTTTATATCAATATAAATATAAAATAAATATAAATAAATATATAAAATATAAATGCTTCAAGGAGTTATGTGTTGCCTTCATAACACCTGATAAAGAATGCCCACCCATCACTACCGAGGAGGTGAAAAAAGTATTAAGAGGGATGAAGAACTATTCCGCACCGGGACCAGATTGTATCAAAACCTTCTGGTGGAAGAAGTTTTCTTCAACCCATCAGCATTTGACCCGTATTTTCACCTCATATTTGAAGTCAGAAGAGCCGATTCCGCAGTGGTTGGTGGAAGGGCGCACAATACTCCTGCCGAAAATAGGCAACTTAGCTGACCCGAAGAATTACAGGCCAACAACTTGCGTGAACACACTTTATAAGATATTCACAACTATCCTAAATAATAGGATTGTTCGGGCAATTGAACCTGTGTTGCAAGAAATATATCAACAAAGAGGCTCAAAGAAAGGCGTAGCTGGATGTCGGGAGAACCTGCTCATCGATAGATGTGTCTGCAAAGATGCAGCATTCTACCAGCGTGACCTATCGATGGCGTGGATTGATTATCGGAAAGCTTTCGATTCGACCTCCCATAGACTTATCATCTGTCTTTTGGAATTCTTAAAGTTTCTTCCGCAAATAGTTAGGTGCATAGAGAGATCGATGCTGCTTTGGAAAACCAGATTTACTATCTCATCTGGAAAAAATCGTGTGACAACTAACAAGGTCACCTTTCAGAGACGGGTACTTGTGCGGCAAACCTGCAGACCGAAAGTACAAGGTCACTCATGTATTTTACATGGACGATCTTAAGATCTATGCTAAAAACAGAGAGCAACTGCATCTAGCTCTAGGGATTGTCGAACGATATACTAAGGAAATTGGAATGTAAGTTGGGTTAAACAAATGCGCCAAGGTTTATTTGAAGCGAGGAAAACTTATTGGCATCCCTGAAGATCCTGAGCTCGTTAATAGAAGCGCTATACGACACTTTTGCGCTGGAGAGACTTATACATACCTGGGCGTGCCATAGAGCCGCATTCAGGATGTGACATCTATAAAGGATACTCTCCGAAGCAGATACACAAAAGTGTAAAGGAAGAAGGGTGAGTGAAGGCAAAGGTGTGAAGGGTGAAAGTGAGTGGTTCGAAGTGAAAATTTGGAGCGCGTGAAGTTTTTGAGGTTAGGAGTGAAAAAATAGTTGCTTGGTCAGGGGGACAAGAGGTAGGTGATAAAGGCGGGAAACGCCACGGAGCTTTGGGTAAGGTAGGATGCCGACGACGCCAAGTCCACAAACTGGCGCCAAAGAGCAACAGTTACTGGACGATCGCACAGAGCAGAAAACTGTAGTGACTGCAACAGCTGACGTTGCTGAAAGCATTGGAAGTGGGGGGGATGGGTGACGTTGATCCCAGTGACAGCAGCGATAGGGATAGGGGGGATGGGGGGATGTTTGAAAAATTGGAAGCTCTCATTATAGGGTGTAGAGAGGAAACAAGAAAGAGATTGGATGCCATGAATAGGGATATGAATAGGCAGGGAAACGATGTAAGGGGGAAAGTGAAAAAGGTCCGACAAAAATGGGATAAACGTTGGAAGGAGGAGAAAGACAAAGTTTGGGGTAAGCTAGAAAGCATTGAGAATAAACAGAGAGAGGTTAACGATCAGAGATCTAGAGAAACAAAACAGTTGGAAGAACACGTATCCAGTCTAGAAATAAGGTATGAGTATATGGGGGAAAAGACAGAAAATGAGGAAATAGATAAAGGGAATTAAAAGAACGTCCGAAGTGAGAATGAAAGATTGAAGAAAAGACTCAGTGAGATCGAAAGAAGATTGGAAGGGGAAGAAAGGGCAAAGAGGAAAAATAACATAGTAGTTAAGGGATTAAAAGTGGAGAGTGAAACAGGAGAAGTGGAGATAACAAGTCTTTTGCGAGACATTAGAGTGCAGGTAAGGGTAGATGCAGTCAAGAGAATAGGAGGGACAAAGGAAGGAAAAGAAGAAACGTTTCTAGTAAAAGTGGGGAGTGAGGAGGAGAAAAATAAAATTATGGAGGGAAAAAAATTATTGAGAAAAAGAAGAGAAAGAATTGAAGAAGATCTGACATGGAGGGAGAGGAAAAGAAGATGGCAAATAGAGCAGAGGGCTTGGGTAGAGAGAAAAAGGGGCTATATTGTGTGGATAGAGAGAGACAGGTTATGGATAAATGGGGAGGAATGCTGCTGGGGTGAAGAATTAGAAGAACTTAGGAAAAAAGGAAAAGGTCTTGAGAAGGGTAGGTGGAAGGGAGACAAAAAAGAGTCTAGAAATAAATCAGAGAGGTTTCCAAGCGGCAAAGGGGAAACAAAGTAAAGAGGAAAGAAGAAGGAGGGGAAGAGAGAAACGTGAAAATAGCTTTCTGGAATGTGTCAGGTTTGAAGAACAAGAACAAAGGATTCTGGGAGGAGTTAGAAAAGTGGGATGTGATTATGATGAGTGAAACTTGGGCAGATGAGAAGGACTGGAAGGGAATAAAAAAGATGTTACCGAAAGGTTACGTGTGGACTATGCAAGAAGCAAGAAAGGAACACGTTAAAGGGAGAGGGATGGGCAGCATGGTGTCAGGGGTGAAAAAAGAATTAGCAGTAAAAGGCAGAAAAGATGGGAACATGGTGGAAAAGGATGGAACAATGATAAAAAAAATTATAATTGGGAAAGTAAAAATAGCGATGGTGTGTGTATACTGAAGAAGAGGGGAAGAGGAAGGCTGGAGAGTAATAAGGAGGTGGATGGAGGAAAAGAAGGAAGAATTGGTTTTAATAGAGGGGGACTTAAATGCATGGACTGGCAAACAAGGGGGAGGGTTATGGGATGAAGAAAAGAAAGCATTCATAAGGAACTCCAAACATAGAGAGACGGACAGGGAGGGGAGGAAGTTACTAGACATGATAGGAGAAACAGGATGGTTTATATGCAATGGCAATATGAAAGGAGATGAGGAAGGGGAGATCACATTCATAGGAAAGGGAGCTATAGTAATAGACTACATCTTGGCTGAAGAAAGAATGCGGCATATGATAGGGAGTATGAAGGTAGGGAATGAGATAGGGTCCAAGTACTTCCTGGTCATAGTTACACTAAGAAGGGGCGTCAGAAGCGCGGCAGAGAGAAAAAGGAAAAAGCGTACGAAAGAAACACGAAAATGGGAATCTGGTGGGAAGTTAAATTAAAAGAGTTTAAAAAACAGATGGAAAAGGAGAAGGTTAGATATGAAAAAGGGGAGGGAATAGACTCGTTAATTGAAAGGTTGAAGGGGTCCATTGAAAAGGTAAAGGATGAGCTGCGTACTAATGAAGAAAGAGTAGGGGAAAAGAGAGGCTGGTGGGATAAAGAATGCTGGGAGATTATACAGAGAATAAGAGAGTGTGTGAGCAAATGGAGAAGAGAGGAAATAGAGAAGGAGGAGTATAACAGGAGGAAAAAAGAACATGAGCAGATGATGGAAATAAAAAGACAAAGGGGAAAGGAAGAATATAAAGCAGAAGTAGAAAAAGCGATCAAAGAAGGTAGGGTGTGGGATGTGATAAATAGGGATAGAGGGGAAAGGAAGGGCGTTAACGAAGAAATAGAAATGGAGGAATGGACGTTTCATTTTAAGGGTCTATTAGGAGGGCAGCAAAATAAGATCAAAGGGCAAAATTGTAGGATAGTCCAAGGAGAAATGGAGGAAGGGAATGAGATAACAAGAGAAGAAGTGGATGAGGCAATAAATAGGTTAAAAAGAAACAAGGCGACGGGAGAAGATGGGATGGAGAACGAAGCGATGAAGTTTAGAGGAGAAGGGATTAGGGATGGGATATGGAAGATCTGCAATAAGGTATGAAAAGGGGAAGGTTGGCCGGAAGAATGGACGACGGGACTGGTGGTACCGCTTGTCAAGGAAGGGATGGGAACTATAGAAAACATCTACGTACTTAACTATTTAGTTAACAGAAATTTGGAGAGAAAGAAAGAGAAAATAGTCGCTTTGTTCGTAGATTTCAAAGCAGCGTTTGACTTAGTGAACAGAAAAGTGCTATGACAGGCAATGAAAGAGAGGAGTGTAGAGTGAAAGTTGGTGGAGAGGATAAAGGAAATTTTTACTGAAACCAGGATTAGGGTGAAAATAGGAAAGAAAAAAGGGCAGGTCTTCTGGACAGGCCGAGGTCTAAGGTAAGGGTACCCGTTGAGTCCGTTACTATTTAGTATCCTATTGGCAGACTTAGAGGGAAAGCTAAAGGAGAAAGGGAGAGGAGGAACGGTTTTGGGTAATAGCAAACTATACTTTCTAGCATACGCGGACGATCTATCAGCAGATGATAAGAAGGGCATGAACCTAATAATGAGAATCTTCGAAGAGTATGTGGGAACAAAAGAGCTGACGGTGAACATAGATAAGACAAAGGTGATGTGTTTCAGAAATAGAAAGAACAAAATAAATTACGTTTGGAAGATGAACGGACAAAAAGTGGAAAGGGTGGAGGAGTTCTGTTATCTAGGTTTTTGGTTTCAGGCAGAAGGGGGAAACGAGCTGCAGGTGAGGAAAAGAATTGAATGTGCGAGTAAAATAATGGGCCAAGTATGGGATATAGGAAAGAGAAGGTTCAAGAACGATTGGAGAATGAGGGTCTGGTTGTTTGATGCGTTAGTGTGGACGGTGTTGTGTTATGATGTGGAGATTTGGGGATGGAAGGAACATAGGAAAGTAGAGAGCATGCATGAGCGATTTCTGAGGTGGGTAATGGGAGTTAGCTGGAGTTGCCCAGGATATATGTTAAAAGAAGAGTTAGGAAGAGAAAATATGGTTACTAGACAAATTGAGAGAGTCCGGAGGTTTGAAGAGAAGCTGAAAAGAAGAGAGGGAAGTAGAATTGCACAAGCATGTTTCGGCGAAATTCGGAACAATGAAGTGAGAGGTAATGTGGAAAATTCAAAATGGGAGGAAGAAAGGAGAAAAATGAGAAGGGTGTATAATATTCGAGAAGGGGTTATGGAGTGGCAGGATATAGAGTTAGAGCTATTGGTTAAACAAGGAGAAGAGAGATAGACAAAGATTATAGATTCGAGGTACAATAGATGGTATATGATGGTCAAAAGGTTGACGGAACCAAAATATCTGCAAAAAATAAAAAGGGAAGAAAAATGGAGTAGGGTTGTACGGTTCAGAATGAAAGAAGGAGTGACAGCATGATGATATTGGATGGATGAAGAGAAGAATTTATGCAGCGTATGTGGTGAGAAATGGAGTCTTGGGCACATATATTAGAGAGATGTACAGGAGCGGAAGAGGGACAGTTGAGTGTGGATGAGTGTGTAAGATGGATCTTGGATGGTAGTGGACAGAGAGTGATGTGGATGAAGAAATTGGAAGAAGTAAGGGAAAGCAAGGGAGTAGGGCAGAGTCAAACGGGTGATCTTGAAAAAGGACAGTAAAAAAAACGAAAATTGTTTTCAATATCGTGGAAAATGCATTTTTTTATGGTAAGAGGAAACGGAAGCCCTGGAAGCTCGCTTATTTTAGGAATTAATATCACTACTGTTACTATTGTTTATCCTACGTAATGCAAAAGAGTAGAATATAAGTAGTAGTTAAGTTAGATTAAGGATGGGATTGTAAATATATGTACAGGGTACGGAGGCCCTCAAAACCCGTAAAAGGGAGAGATTAAATACATACATACATGCATATACTTAAAATTAATTTTTCAAAAGAAAAAATGATTTTCAATTTTCTTAGCAATCACAACAATTTTTGTTCTTCTTTTTAAATATTTTACTATTCTGAAAAGGCTTAATTTTCTTTTAAATCTGCAAAAGTCTACATTGTGTTTCAAATTATTGGAAATAATTTCAAGTTTTAAATTAATTTTGAATCTTTTTTTAAATTAAAATTGCAGCGTTCAAACTTAAAATTTAGCTGATTACAAATTTAACAATTCAAGGATTTTTATTTCGAACCATTCTGTTCAAATTTGTATACTTTTTAACAGTTTTATGTAATGGATTGTTTTAAATGAACGGTCAAATATTGCTGATAATTAACAAAATGTTCTTTTTTTAATTAAAAAATTTCAAATTAAATGGGTTGAAAATAAAATTTTTTTAGACTGAAATAATATTTGAAGTCATAATTGAAATTAATTTTATAAACTAATATCTATCAATTCTTTAATTTTGAACGGATTCAGAATCATCTTGTAAAATCAATTATTTTTCAATTTTTAATACCTTAAATTAAATTGAAAACATTTTATTTTAAAATTCTTTCAATTAAAAATATCATAATCGAAAACAAATAAATTAATTTTCTATCAAATAATTGGTATTTTAACTAATAAAATGTACAGAATAAAGTTTCAACCAAAAATGGAATAGTTCAATTAATTAATGTTCTATAAAAACCGATTTTCCAACTTTACTAATATATACGATTAATTTGTAATTTATCCTATAATATTTACATTTTCAGATAAAGATAAATAATTTTTAACAGAAAAAATTATTTTCAACATAGTTGTTAAATTCTCAACCAATCAGATGGATTTTAGACCAAGAAAATGAATAATCTACAAAAAAAAGACAAATTTTAAACAAAATACAAGAATTTTCAAAGAAATCATTTAATTTTAAAGTCGAAAGCACGAATTATCTACAAAAAGTTGAATTTTTTTAACCAAAAAATATGAAATTTCAATCAAAGAGTTAAACTTTCAACCAAATAGTTCAATTTCTTTATTCATAATGTGTCCCCTAAGGGTTTACATGACTTCCATTCCTTACAATCTTTCCGTTTATATTTATTTTTTTTACAATCTTATCCTTTCTATATATACAATTATTTACAACTCTTAGTGAAATAATCGACTTTTAAACCCAAGAAGATGTACAGTTGATATTTCAGCTAAACAATTGCATTTTTGACCAAAGACCAAAAATGATACATTTTCAACCAAAAAAATTAAATTTCTACCAAGCAAGGTCAATTTCCAACAAAATGCATAAACTTTCAACGAAATTATTTCATTTTAAAGTCAAAAAGAGTATTATCTACAAAAAGCTGAATTTTAACCCAATTTAAAAGCAAATAGTTGAATTTTCAACCATAATTATGAATCCTTAATCAGAAAAGAATTAATTTTTTTACTAAGTATTTCAACTTCAAGTCAATAATCGAATTTTCCTTCCAAAAATTATGATTTTAATTTTTAACAATATAGTTGCATTTACAATAAAACGACTTTGCAACCAAAAAATATTTACAGTTGATAATTCAACCAAAAATGTAATGTTTTATCAACAAGTATAAATTTTTTATAAAACAATATAATTCCTGTAAAGAAAGACGAATTTTTAACAAAATACATGACTTTTTAACCAAAAATGGTATAGATTAATTGTCAGTTTCAAAAATGTATTTTCAACGAAAGAGATGAACCTTCAAATACAAATAAAAAAATTTAAAGAAAGTAGTTGAACTTTTGATATAATAGAGGACTTTTTTACAAAATAGTTACCTTTTCAACAAAATAATTAATTTTTCAATCAAATAATTGAGTTTTTATCCAAAACAGATGAATTCCAAAATCGCCAATTTCTTTAATTTTTTTCAAATGCGGATCAAGATATTAATAAGAATATTATAAAATAACATAA
>NC_046663.1:136012131-136027388 GCF_010883055.1 Belonocnema kinseyi
ATTTATATAATTTATATTTTATACTTGAAATAACGTAACCTCAAATCGCCAGCATCGAAATCTGGAAATATTAAAATCCCAATCTCTTCATTTTATTTCAAAGCAGATAGAGATATAAATAGAACCACCCAAGTGTTCCGACCGGCAATCGTGCACCTTCGAGTTTTCAAATTCAGCAGAGGAGAAATGGGTTGCACGCGCAACCCACTTATTTTCGTCGTCCCCTACTATATTCATACGGACATAGACCTGGGGTAGTATTGGACCACGTCTCATTTCAGATCTGGGATCACTGCGAGCTGTTAGGAAAAAATACCAAAATTATCATTTGTGTAAGAAATTGACTCTTTGATATTTAGGGTAAAGAATCGATTCACTTGAGAATCAAATACAAAAGAATCGGGTAGGAAAAATCGATTTTTTGAAGAATCGAATCGGAATCGAACATCTCTACACGAGCCCCAGTGCAAGGACTTGTACAATACAACGGCCACGATGGTTACAGTCAGTGTCTTCATCCTGGAGAATATGTTCGAAACGCATCTAAACCACGTTCTAGTGGATGTGTTAAATATCCCCTGCAAAATGCCATTCCGAAGCATGATAAAAAAGCAACCCCACAAAATTCAGTCCTAGGCGCAAAGTCGCGATCACATTTAATTGTTTTAAACAAATTTGATTTGATTTTCGGTTGTGTACCAGGCAGTATGCACATCTGTAATGGGGTAGCCAAACATATCCCATCAAGTAGGCAGATTAACTCGGCCTTTCTCAGAAAAAGCATTTTAAAAAGCTAGAGAGTGGGAAAACTGGACATTATATTATAGCATACCGATTCTTCTTTATATACTGCCACACGATTTTTTGATGAATTGGGCTATTTTTGTAGAAGCTTTATATATTGCGTCACAAGAACGGATTGAAAGTCGTGAATTTGATGGGGCTGATCAATTACTACACAATTTTGTAGCTGGCACCGAAAAACTGTTTTCAAAATTAGCTATGACGTTTAACGTCAATTTACTTTTGCACTTATCCAAAAGTGTATACGATTGGGGACCATTGTGGACACGCATTTTCTTTCGAATCAGGAAACGGAAGATTATTGAGAGGGATTCATTCTGCTATGGGAATTCACCATCAAATATGTCGTCCAATAAGACTGCAGTACAATATGACAATGTTAAAAAAAAAGTGAAACTCTTTCCTTCGATGTGAGGCAATTCTGTAGTACTGTTGGTACTAAGATGGTTCGAAAATGTC
Source organism: Belonocnema kinseyi (assembly GCF_010883055.1). NCBI lineage: Eukaryota > Metazoa > Arthropoda > Insecta > Hymenoptera > Cynipidae > Belonocnema > Belonocnema kinseyi. The sequence goes on from NC_046663.1 coordinate 136,013,395, forward strand.
TTTAACTTCCTGAAACCCGATACTTTTGTTCACCTTCAATGATAAGTAGGTTATGGATAGAAAATTTAAACCTCACGCCCGAAAGTGCAGTTTCATATGCAAAAATAGTAAAATGTGCTTGTCTCTTTTCGTCTTCAGGAAAACTTAATAAGCGCTCAGATGATACTTATGCTATGTCAAGCGACAATTCATACGCGAAATTAACTTATTTCATTGTCGACAGATATACTCAAATTGAGTACAGTATTGTTCAAAAAATGCGATTAGTAAATGCTTTCGGGGATGAGTATAAAATGTTGAAAAGAATTGAACAAGTGATTGACGAAGAATCTGCGGTACTAACAAAAACAATTTCCAAAATATGTGTTCACATAACAGTCAACGAACATGATTATGTGTGTGCCATGCCCAATTTATATTCGCATTGAAAACATAAATGTATATTACTTCTAGATATTAAGAGTTGAGCAGAGAAGAGAAAATATTGCATGATACTGTATTAATTACGATTAGAAAAACTAATGTTAGAGAAAACAGTTTTGTATATACGATAAAACTTTCGGAAATACTTGCGCGCAACATTTTTTTCTTTAAATCAACAATAAAACACTTCTTTCTTTGGAGGATTGAAAAAATGTGTATTCTAAAATTCGATTCATTTACTTTAGGCCTTTCAGAATATTGCATTCTTTACATATCATCATCATATGTTACGGTAACAAGCTTTCGGCGAACACTAAAAATTCACAATTCTAGGGATAATTTTTACATATTGAAAAACAAATTATCAGATTTTCAACTTTATTGATCTCTTAACGATGACTGGAAATGATATTAAGGCTATGCAGCACAAATTATAACCTCAAAATACAAATGCTTCATTTGAATATATAAATACTAGAATACGAATATTTTTCAAATACCCAGCGGTACAGTTTTATTTACCAACACAGTACCGTTTATTATTTAATAGTGTATTATGCACCTAGGGGAAGAAGAGGGACTTTTTCGACGAGTGTCATGGTTTCAGCCTAAATTAGATTTCGAATAAAGGAAGCATTATTTACGGTAATTTTGAGAGTAATTGATGATAACTTACCATAAAGATGGTAATCTACTATAAATTACCCAAAATTAAATTTTAAACACTTATAAATTTCTGGAAATTTATCACATTTTTTGGTTATTCATAGTAATATTACACGTAGTTTATTGTAAATTAAGATAAATTACCCAAAAATCAAATAAAAAATTTGCATACATTTCCAGAAATTTTTCGTTTCGTATATATTATAACTTTCTATAAATTGCCACAGAATTGTATTATTTGCAACTAAAGTTTTCTTACAGTTTTTACGGTGAATGGGCTGATTATCGTAAAATGCGAGCTAATAGATGTATAATTTTCATTATTCACTTCTGACGTCAATTCACAATCCCTAGGGAGTGAAAATTAGAGTTTTAATCCCGCTTCATGAGCGTCGAAAAGGGGTTATATCATGCTTGTGTCATAAAAAAACAACTATTTAATGTCTGTATGTATCGTGTAAAATAAAGTAATTTAACCAGGCTCCAAAAAATGGTTCCACTTCGCTCTAGTAAATAAATTATACAAATATGCGCCAGAAAAATTGTGCGACATGAAAAAAAATATAATAAAATAAATCTAAGGTTATAAACGAACATATTATTGAGTACATATTCTACCGTTCAACCAATCTGAAAATGAATCGAACCTTTATTTAAACTTCATTTAGGTTTACGTTGTTTTGAAAGTTTGGTTATCGCTTCTGTAAGAGACGAATGCTTTAATTCTCATTAAATTAAAATGATCAATAGCTGACTTTATTTCTTGAAAAATTCTTTATAACAATTTAGCTGAATTTTATTTTTTAAATTTGATGTAGAACTTAGACTTTTTATCATTTTTATGGATAAAATTTGTCCTAAAATATGTTTACTTTAGTAAAAATCAACAAAAGAAAGATGTGAAGAATCTTTCAAGGAGTAACATGAAAACTTTCACATTAACATTTAAAGTATACTTTTACAAGTAATAGATATTTTGGCTGGATAAAAAATCATTAGTGATGTCGAAACAATATAAAATAGGAATAAAATATTTACAAAGACTCAATGTTAATTAAAATTTTTAAAAGAAATACTCGAAAAAAACGTATGCATCCGGAAAGAAACGGAAAATCTGTGGTGACACAGTGTCCCTAAGTATCCTTTCACACGTAATTAGGATTAAATGTGAATTTGAACTTTTTTCTCCATCAAAAGTAAAACAAAAATGCCGAGCAATTTTCTGTTTAAGCAAATTTTCAATACCTCTGCAAAAATAATTTCTACTGATAATCAGTATACAAGTCCGTTACAAAATAAAATGTTTATCGAAGTAAATAATAACATTTGACCGTAATCGTAAGCGATTATTTGAAAAACGCCGCAGCAGCATTTATAAAAAAATTGAAAATATATTTTGTTATACATATTTATTATGGCCCTTTATTTATATTATTTTATTTCTTCCAAACATTAAAAAAAAATCTTATTAGGATACTGCTAGGATCCCGCTTCGGATCCGGTCCCAAATCTCGACGACGATTTCGAAGTCGTTTACGGCTACGTATCCGTCGTAGGATCTGATTATCAGTGGCGTAGCTAGGGGGAGGCGAAGGGGGCCGCTGCCCCGGGCGCAAACGCATGGGGCAGCAAAGCGATCTTTGAAATGAATGCAGATTTGAGAATTATGGGCGGCAAATTATTTTTGGTCCGGACAGAAAATTTCATAGCTACGCCACTGCTGATTATGGTTCTGGCGTCGGATCTGATGTTTGTATCTTATTAGGACCCGACGTCGGAGCTTAATAGCATACGACGTCGTACATATTTTCCAGCTCAATTTAATGGTGTTCAAAAGTTTTTGGAAGATTCGAAAATACATTAATTTAACCTATTTGTATACGCTCATGGATCATAAAAAAATATTTTATAGATTTAAGAGGTTTAATACTTTTGGTTCAATTTTACTATGCCTTTCAGACAGTTGCGCAATTTTTTTAAACGTGCATTTATGTTTCATACAAGATTTTTCTTCATATTAAAAAAATGCCATCTTAGAAAAAAATACATATCTTAATCTCATAGTTGAATATACAGATGACTCTAAACTTATTTGGCTTCGTTTCTATCACAGATGCTGCAGATCTGATAGTGTATGCTTTTGACCGTATTCGAAAGCGCCATTTATTGTAACTACAGTATATACTATCAAATCGAAAGTACCTTTGTTTCGCGGAAATAATTTTCTCTAGAAATTAAAAAGATACTTTGTTAATTCAAAAGTATGTTTAACACTTTAAATACAACATTTTCTTGAAATAAATGTGCATTTATTTTCCTAAACTTGATATGCTTGATATTTATATAATCGTCAATCTTTTAATCTAAAGTGCTGTCTTTTTGATTCAAAAACTTGAATTATTTCACTTAACGCAAAATTTATTGGACTATTAACATAAACTATTGCATTAATAATGCGGAATTCAAAAGCTCTGGTACTTTTGATTCAAGAGTACTTTTTTCTCAGGGTGGCGTCCCGTGAGTCCGGAATGCGTTGCGTTTTGCAGATTGCGTTAAATCACTAACTAGTGTCAGCTAGTTCTAGAGAGTGTGTAGTTTGTGTACCGACCTTAGTCATTTTTTGATGGCCTCGTTCCGAGGTCCGCGTGTTGATGTCCCTGTTTTGAATGAAGTCTATATTTGGAGTAAAAAATTCGTTACTTTCAATCATTTTTTTTTAAAACGATATCTCTTTCTATGATCTTTAAGGTTATAAGTTTTTCATTTCGTAAGTATATGCGTGTATTTCTGAAAGACAGTAACGTATACAAATTTAAAACGTATAATTTTCCTAAATCTTCGAACACTTTCACATCAACAAATTTGTCTTTTTGTACAATATTTTTATAAATAAATGTCGCTTTGAATCATAAGGCAGTCACTACGTAAACCTTTTTAAGAAAATCTTTCAGATTAAAATGTCTAGCAGACATTTCCATGCACAATATTGTGCACAGGCATGTAAAATAACTGTTCCCGTCAAATTTCGCGGAATTTTTGTGAATCCAATTATACTTTTTATTGTTAAAAAATAACATAAGACAAGTTCACTCAAAAGGTTAGGTGAGACTTGGAACAAACGTAAACAAAACGCACTGAACACGCGGGCCATGGAATAACGCACAGTGGGGAAAAAATGACTTTTGGTTCAAAATAACGTACAGACCACAAATACTTACAGATTTGGACAAATAAATTTTGAAAAAGAAGCTGATAAGATTTCTAAGAGAGTTGTCTAGCCTCATTTTTAAAGCAGGTATTCAATTTTTTTTTAATTAAATAAATATGACGAAAGAAATGGCAATTTTTTCTATTTGACGTCCCCGGTGCTCGTCAATAACGGGAAAATTGTTTAAATCGCCTAAGTTGCATAGAGTAACATTAGTTAAAGATGTTCCCATATTATGAAATAAAATAAAATTTTGTAAAGAAATTATTTGTTGAAAAAATGTTTTTTACGATTTTCCGTAATTATACGTTTTTTCAAGATATATTGCAAGAAATTTAAATGGAAACAATATTAGAGGAGAGTACCCAAATATGAAATACCAACTCTGTTTAACGTGATTGTCGGAATTATTTAAAAGTAATATAGGTAATTTTAAAGGAAACTTAGTTCGTCATAAGGGACTCAAATAAAAAATTGTATTAAAATTTTTTTTCATGCTGAAAATACGTAAATGTAAAAAAGTGCTTTTTCCAAACTCGTCAAACTATTCTTATAATATGAGGTACCCCAGGAAATAGCTAATAAAATTCAAAATATAGTATTATCTTTAATTAAAACCTTCATTCTATGTTTTCGAAGTATACATTTACTGCTATTTAAATATATTTAGTTATTGCAGTAGTCACAAACACTTTTGTAACCAATTTCCCCCGCGCAGCCAGTGTTATAAAAACCACAGGTATCTCATATTATGAGAACCACATCGTGCAACTATGCACTTTCTATGCCTGACATGTACAATGAAAAACTTCTAGGCAAACTCTTAGCTAACTTTACTGTTAAATACATATTTAATTAATTATAAATAGGGTTTAAAGAATTCCCTTCCACGAACTCGACCACCATCGATTTCACAACAAGTTCGCCTATAATCTTTAGAAGCCCAATGAAAAATGGACTAAACCATGAAATTACTCTTTCTTCAAGAGCTACAAGTTAGTGATAGAACCAACAGAGTGGGTCTCTTAGTTTAGCTGATACCTCGCTTTCTCATATTACGAGAATATCTCATATTCGAGTACTCTCCTCTATATTAAAAAAAAATTTTTAAAGAATATAATTGTTATATTATAAACAAGTTTAATAAAAAAATTCAGTAATCAGGCGTTTTATGACAGAAAAATGCGTTTTTTTCCGATGTCAGTTTTTTTAATTACGAACTTTATGATCATTTTAGAAAAATTAATAATTTTTTGATTAACCTTCTGATATTTTTAAACAAATGTTAATTAAATTAGCTTATAATATATGTTTGAATGCACAATTAATTTAGCGCGTCCTATGTTTAGAAATTTCGAAAGTTCAAAAAGTTTAGAAAGTTCGTGAAAATATAAAGAGTTCGGGTAAAGTCAATAAAAGTTAAAAATGCCTTAAGATACATTTATTATGAAGACATCTATAAGTACACTGATAAAGGGGTAAATATTCAAAGTTGGACTTGTAAAAAAAATTAAAGATTCACAGAGCTACAATAAAGTTCGTTCGGTTCGTTTCGCAAATCTGAGCGAACTGAATCTTTTTCAGGGGTTGCGGGTACAAGCGTTTGAAGATTGCAACACCGTTAGTGAGGATTGAAATTTGAGACACTGAAATTAGAAAAATGGCAACGCTGCTACATAATGGTCAAGAGACAGATGAGAATTTTAAGATAATTCTAAACCTAAAAAGTTGCACTAAAGCTATATTGAAGGCGGTTACCTCGGAGGGTTCACTCAAACCATTTAGGCCTTCGTGCAAACTTTTCCTTCCTGAATCTTTATTAACTAGATACCAAAGGGACATTTTATGGTTTTGGGAAAAACTTACTTTAAATTTTGAAACCTGGTTGAAGTCTAAACTTGAACGACGGCAGTATTTCAGTTATACATAAAATAGAAATGTAATTTTTTAAATATTACGGAAATTTCTACAACGTCAGAACAATATAAACAATTATAATCTCAAGAGAATTTTTTTTTCATATAATGTTTACATTCAAATTTCTTGAAATATAACTTAAAAAGACATATGATCATGGAAAATAGTGAAAAACCCTTTTTAACCAAATAATTTGTTTGAAAAAAATGCTTCTTCATTGTATAATATTGGAACATCTTTAACTAATGTTACTCTATGCAACTTAGGCGATTTCAACCATTTTCCTGTTATTGACGAGAACCAGGAACGTCAAATAGAAAAAATGGCAATTTTTTCGTCATATTTGTTTATTTATAAAAAAATTGAAACCATAATTCAAAATGCTGGCTCGACAACTCTCATAGAAATCTTATCAGCTTTTTTTTCTAAATTTATTTATCCAAATCGGTCAGTATTTGTGGGCTGTACGTTATTTTGAACCAAAAGTAACTTTTTCCCACTGTGTGTTATTCCATGGTCCGCGTGTTCAGTTTACATTGGAGCACCCCGCCGTCAAACCGGGACACGCTCAAAATGCCTTGGTTTCAGTTGGCTTCTTGTTTATTGTCGTTCTTACTTCTTTCAAGTCGGATCTAAAATATTTTTAAAGCATATTTTGATAGGAAATTGCATTCCACATATTTATGTTTCTTGAAAAGAGTTTCTAACTTTTTTAGTTTTCGAGATAATCACGAAATTGTTATTTTTTGACAAAATTAAAAATCGTTATATTTTTGCGTTCCGCTCGCTCTAACTCCTTCAATAATAGGACTAGAAGAGGCGAAGATCTTGCCTGTTTACACCACAATCAAAACAAAGTACGATTTGTTCCCATTTGCCTTATATGCGAAATAAAATACAGGAGCACAAAGAAGTTTGAGAATAGCCTTTCTTCCATTCTTTCTATTGCTCATTTCTTGGCAAGAGCGGAACTCTTGACGAGCGGAACGCAAAAATATAATTTTGTCAAAAAGTAACAATTTCGCGAGTATCTCGAAAACTAAAAAAGTTAGAAACTCTCTTTAAAAAACAAAAATATATGGAATGACATTTACTATTAACATATGCTTCAAAAAATTGAAAATCCGACTTGAAAAAATCAAGAAAGAGAATAATCAAGAGGCCAACTGAAACCAAGGCATTTCGAGCGTGTCCCGATTTGATCGCGGGAGGCTCCTTTGTTCCAAGTATCATCTAACCTTTTTGGTGAAACCGTATTATGTTATTTTTTAACAATAAAAAAATTATATTTGGATTCGCCAAAGTGCCGCGAAATTTGACAGGAACAGTTATTTTACACATCTGGCGGATGCTCATAAACTGAGATCGAAGATTCGGGAGAAAGTTATTAAAGAGGAAAAACTAAGTTGAATTAAAAGGTGGTGAAAAATTGTGAATGAAATAAAAAGGCTGGAATTTTAAAGTAACAAAAGAACTTAATTAAGAAGAAATGGTGGTACGAATTACAGGGGATCGTTCGAGTCAGCGCGAGGTTCCCTGTGACCAGCTGCGCTCCTCGATTGAGGTGATACTGTCTGGCTGTCCTGTTGATCCTTCGTAGCTCTTTTAAAACGCTGAGCAAACCCGTGCGCATTCCAGCGGTAAGGAGGACGAATCGAGCCCTGTCATTGGTCACCCGCTCCTACCACCCATTGGAATACGGTGAGAATTTGCTGCCCTCGGTTGGCGAGAATTCTGTTACCTAAGACGGTTGAAGTTTACGCGGAATCGAAATGCAGTTATAAGTTTGAGATCGCAACTCTCCAATTTCTGAGAATAAGTCGGTGAACTTAAATCTCGAAAAACGGAAAGCTGGAATCCCAAACCACGCTTGAGGATTAAAACGATTAAACGATTAAAACGATGGTCCCGCATTACTTGCGCCTAAACCCCCTGATGCACAAGGTAATAAGCGATGGCGGATGGTCATCAATTATAGTGCCCTAAAGGAGCGAAATGTTCAAGACGCTTATCTTTAACCGAATATTGCGGATTGATGGAGCTCAATACTTTTCTGTTCTAGTCTTGGTAATGGGATTTCATCAAATCCCAATGGACCCACAGTCCAGGGCCAAAACTGCTTTTTCTACTCCTTATGGCCATTAGAGTACAATAGAATACCATTCGGGCGTAAGAATGCATCCGCCACGTTTCAGCGGATGATGGATCAAGTGTTGACAGGTCTCCAGGGTATCGAGCTCTTCTTTCATATGGACGACATAGTCCTTTATGCCTCGTCCTTAGCTGAACATTCTCGAGAGTTAAGGGTCCTATTAGAGCGATTAAAATCGGCAGGATTAGCCTTGCAACCAGAAAAATGTCATTTTCTTCGACATGAAATTGCCTATTTAGGACATATAACTCCTGATGGTGTCAAGCAAAATCTTAAAAATGTAGAAGCTGTCCAAAGGTTCCCGCCACCTAAAACAAAGAAAAATATATAACAGTTTTTAGGTTTAATAGGATATTATCAAAAGTTTATACCTGACTTTGCGAAATAAGCAAAACCATTAACTGCTGTGTTAAAGGATAATGTTCCTTTTAGTTATGGCCCTGCTCAACAAGAGGCTTTCGAAGTTCTTCGTGACAAGACTTTTCAGAGCCTATTTTACAATATCCTGATTTTTCAAGGCCGACTGCACTCACAGCAGATGCTTCTAATTATGCGGTAGGCGGAGTTCTTAGTCAAGATCCCATAGGACAAGACTTGCCTATAGCATATGAATCTCGCTCTCTCCGTGAAACCGAATTGAATTTCTCAACTACTGAAAAGGAGCTTTGACAATAGTTTTCAACGTCAAACATTTCCGACCATATTTGTATGGTCGTCGATTCACATTGGTGACAGATCATCGTCTTTTAGCCTGGCTTCATGGTCTAAAGGACCCAGTCTGCCGGTTGGCTCGATGGCGAATATTATTGAGCGAGTATGTTTATTTGATTTTATACAAGCCTGTTACAAGGACTACCAATGCCGACGCGTTATCTCGGAACCCTTGCACCAATGTTATCAGTATTTTGTCTACTGAGTTGGAGTTGGGTGGTGCGTCCAGGGTAGTGCACGGCCATAGGCGGTTTGCTATGTCTTCGGCTCGGGAAGGTGAAGCGGTTGGTCCTGAAGGGCTAAGGAGAAATGTGTTTTTCAACAAAGGGATAACACAGGCTGAAGCGAAGAAAATCTGTACGTGGTGTTTACAGATTGTTCGGATGATGAAACAAGTGATGAATTTGACAGATCCTCGAATCTGAGTACAACTCCCACGGATCAAGCGAGTGGGGATCTCAGATTCACAATTCAGGTACAATGCCTGGATTAGGCGAGCAGGCAGTCCTGAAATCGGGTACGACTGCTGCGTTAGGCGAGCTGGAAATCCCAAAGAAGGGTACGATGTCTGGGTTAGGCGAAAGGACAATCCCTGAGGTGTTTGATGCCTGTGTTGAAAACCAATGTGAGAGTCTGGATCATTCACGTCAAGGTACCACAGTTAAAGCAGCGTCTGAGGGCATTGGGTATAACAGCACCAGCACGATTTTGGCAATTACAGATATTTTGTAATCAATATTAAGAACAAGCTTAGTATGGGAAATGGTCATATAGTTTATTTCATTTCACCATATGGAATTCTAGAATCAGAAACAAGTAAAGAGTTATCAGAGAATAACTTAGTTCACATTCAAAGTTTAAAAAATAAAAACCTCAAGGTAGGAGAGGTAGTCGTTTCCAAAGCGGGAAATAATTAAAGTGAAATATATTGGTCATCAATAGAAAAATATGATCATCACGGACACGCTTAAAGAACCGTTCGATGACATTCAAATAGATATTGTAGGACCTCTTCTCACAGCTCCACGAGGTCACAACCATATTTTAACAATTCAGTCCAATTTTTCGAAATGTGCTGATGCATTTTCATTAGCAAAAACTGATACTATTACGATTGCGTATGCAATTGCGGAACAATTTATTTCTTGGTATGGTTGCCCGAAAGTAATTCATACCGATCAAGGCAAAAACTTTACTAGCAAAGTTATACGAACCTTTTGTAAAATATTCAACATTGAGAAGATTCAATCCACAGCTTATCATCAGCAATCATTGGGGTCTTTGGAAAGAAGTCATCAGACCCTTGTAGAATACCCGAGACAGTTTGGTAATGCACAAAATGGGGATGAGTGACTCCGTTATGCGATTTTCTCATATAATACTCAGGTACACGAGGCAACAGGTTTTACACCATATTCCTTAGTATTTGGTAGGGAGGCCAATATTCCAACAAGTCCTTCTATAGATCCATCCGAGATTACGTATGAAAAGTATCTCTAAGATTTATTTCATAAATTAGATGATTCGCAAAGGTTGGCTCACGAATGAATAGAAATAGCTAAAAGAAAATCAAAATTTTACTATGATCGCATAGCGAATCTTCAAAATTTCTATGTAGGAAGAAAGGTAGCTCTAAAAGTAGAAAACACACCTTGAGCGTGCGACGGTTGAATCTCGCGCTTCGCGCTCGGACAAGGTTAAATTGTTTATCCTATTTAATACTATAAATATCCGTACATAGAATTTTCAAATTCAGACAAAAAGAGGTCTCAACAATTTTCAAAATGCGCTCACTTCTTCAATTTTTATCCAAAATAACTGGTTAAGGAACTCGTCCTTTCTTTTAGGATCTAAAAAAAGTTTCGAGAGTTATCGTGTTTACGGGCGGACAGACAGATGCCATCGTAAAAACCTGATTTGCGAATTCAGGGGGTCTCGAAACGTGGAGATCCGTTGAAAAAAGTGGTGTCAAATTTCAGACAATTCTAATACTTCTTTAATCATAAATAATGAGAATGAAAAAATGATTGGAGAGGCCGATGCTCAGATTAGGGATGAAAAAACTAATAGGGTCAAAGTCGTTAATTTAGATAAGCTACAATTAGTTTCTCATCCTCTACAGGACTAAAAAGAGTAAAAGTGCGAAATAAAATCTGAAAAAAATTTTAAAAAGGGAATTAAAGACAGTTTGATAGTTAGGGATAAGCCATAACGACAAAAATACCTAATGTAAATAATTGTTGAAACCTTTCTCTTAATATGTTTTAAAAAAAATAAGATAATCTTTAGAACTAGAACAAATAAATGGAAAAATTTTAATAATAAATATTTTTAAAAATCCTTGTATAAATAGAAATAAATCAAACAGCTTTTGGATTAATAACAAGAAATAGGGCACTTCTGTGTATCTTTTCGATCAAGCAAAATTTTTATGTTAAAATAAGTCAAATGATTAAAAAAAAAATATTATTTGCTAATATCAGAAATATTATAAAAATGTAGAAGAATTGAAATTGCTCACCTAAATTCATATGCGCAAACCAGAACACGGGTTGACAATCTGAAAATAAAAAGAAAAGGGTCTTAAAAAGCACAAAGAAACAATTCTTATTGAATATTATTCTAAAATTTTAGCACATAGACAAATTATACGTATCTGAAATATTTTGTGGATGGTGAACTAAATTCGGTCTTCATTTAAAATTTTAAGGGAGCCGGGAAAATTTATAAAATGAAAATCGGCAAGTTTCAATTTCGCGCCATTCTCTCTCTAGCCAGAAGACCAATATAATACCATGTGTAAAGGAAGTACTAACATAAGTTAAATAATTAATTTAAAAAAGGTTGGAAATAACTTATTTTCTTTTATTTAATACAAAAATAATAATAACCAACACAAAATAAATGTATAATAAACACATAAATAAAAAGAATGAAATATTTAGTCTCAGAATATCATTTGAAGCATTCCACAAACCTTAAAAATTTTTTTTCTTAATAAACAATTTAAACTTTCATAATTTGCATGTGCAAAGAAACATTTTAAGGGTTTTGAAAATTTCCTATAGATATAATATTAAGACGCAAAACATTTGATTAAAGACAAAGGATAAAATTTCAAGTAGTGGTCAGCTAAGTAAAAAAAAAGGAAAAGTTAAATTTCAAAAATGGAATTAAATAAAATATACCCCGAATGATGTTGTTTGAATGATTTGATTCATTGGATATTAAAAAATCCTTCCAGATCAGATAAAGGTAAAATCAAAGTAAGTTTTTATTGTTACTTTTGACAGGATGGAGAATTTCAGAAAGATATATATAATAAAATTTTTAAGAAATTAGTAATAGAATTGAAATAGTTTTATGATAAAAGGAAAAGATAAGACAAATTTTTTTATATTTTTTTATAGAAACTAGCAAAATTATTAGAAAGAAAAGCAACAGATGCCACACTAGCCGGGAAGCTTTTTATGGGTGTAAATATGCAGTTAGTCCATAAGTGCAGATGCCAACAATGTGCTCATTCCCGTAAGCCCACTGACGATGTAGAAATTTGGGGAGACGAGGAAATCCACAAATTGATTTTGACGGCGTTAAATAAACAAGAGATGTGAGGGCTGCGGGAAGCAAGTACTCCTGACGAAAGACCCTAGTGAGTGTTTAGAATGCCGAGAGGTTACGATCTGCAGTTTGTGAGAAGGGATACATGAACTGGTTCCACTCACTGAGGGTTTCCATATTCTTGCGCCTCTCCTTTATGGGAAAAATAAAATACTAAGGTACCAAAAAATAGCTTCTTAGGACAGTGCTCTGCTAACCTCATATCTGGAATTTATCTATACCGACGGAGCTGTCCTTCTGAACTCAACTTTCAAAAGTAGGAAGTGTTTTAAAAGCCCGGCCGCAAGATGGGAGTAGTAGTTACATGCATAGCAGTGTTCAACACCTTATTTATTTATTTTTTATTGTCTTTTATTTAACTAAGAATCCAAAGATAAAAATTCCAAAAGGGAAAATCAGCCCCTGCAACGACGTATGTCAGCGTTAGTTCACTAGTACGGTCAAGTAAAGCGAGGATTGCAAATGGCGCTGGGTGTCTTTCTAGCCTGTTCTTACATGGCAAGCATAGGCAAAATTAGTTAGAAATTAACTTAATTGATATTATTCGTAACGAAAATTTGTATTATGCATCAAATAATTCAAATTTCATATCTTTTTTAAATATGAGGGTAATTTTTATTTTTAAACATCGTTAAAATCTTTTTTTCCAGCTAAGGGAAATATGAAAGGTTTCAATCGTAACACGAAGGAAATGAATTTAAATTATTTTTCAACTCAAGAAATAAAACAAAAATATATATTTCATTAACAAAATTACTGTAATGAAATATAAAATTTAATTATAAGTCAAAATTAAATAACAGATATTCTAATTTTATATTGGGGTAAGGAAATGATTTAATGAGCAAGAAAAATTCAATAAGAGCAATGCCATATGCTGGTACAAATAAGCAATTTATTAACGGCAGTGACCCTAAAACAATAAAAAAATTATTCATTTGAATAAACTTCGTATTTACACTTCTTAAAACTCTAAGCAGTTTAAACCTCAGCAAATCGGCTAAGTTTTTTTAATAACATTTCACCTATTAGCTTTCATTTTGTTTTCTTTAGCGAACTGTCTCATTTTAAACGATAAATAGTTCTTGATGGCGTACACAATAACGTCACAGCTGGGTTCAGCTCAGGGATATTTACATGCTTTATTTGAAATGAAGTCGTCAATGATAGGATCGAAACAGGTATCATAACGGACATACTGTTTCAGTAAAATTATAAATTAATTAAAATAATAGTTTAATTTAAAGAAGAAAATCAAGAAGGTATGTTTTTGATTAATTTTTTTATATTTCCTCG
>NC_046663.1:136027488-136031169 GCF_010883055.1 Belonocnema kinseyi
TTTATTTAAATATATACTTCTTAAGTCATTTTTTATATTTCTACAATTATTTTTTTAAATAAAGCTAATCAGTACTGTTAAGGAAAACCCTTATTTTATTGACTTCTTCCAGACTATTTATTCGGTAATTTTATACATGACGTTTCGAAGTCAGACCGATTCCCTTATTTTAGTAAGATGGAGACGGAGGGTACACACCCTGTCTTCCTTTTAATTTTTTTATTTAACGTCTCAAAAATTTTCGATTTCAATATATAAACATCTACATAATGGCTTAAGATATCTAATGAGGGAATCGGTCTGATTCCGAAACGTCATGTATAAAACTACCAAATAAATAGTCTCGAAAAAGTCGATCAAATAAGGTTTTTCCCTACCAATACTAATTAGTTGTTTCCCACGCGTTAAATCAAGAAATTTTACATCCCGAAATTCTTTACATAAAATAAAGCTATCGTTAAATTGTAAGATAAAATTTGCAATATTTTTAAATAAAATACATAGTTGTTATTTTATTTTTTATATTTCTGCTATAATTTTTTGAAATAGAGATATCGTTCCAGTGGAAGGTAAAATATTCGATAATTTTTATTAAATTACATAGTTATCATTTAATTGTTTTTAAATTTAATTTTGTATATTATTACAAAATAATTTTTTTAATAAAGGTATCATTCCAGTTCAAGACAAAATGTTCGATATTTTTTATTAAATTACATAGTTCTCATTTAATTGTTTTTATTGCTAATTCTATGAAAGAACTTTTAATAATAAAGATATGGTTCCATTTTAAGAAAATATGTTCGATATTTTTTATTAAAATACAGTGTTTACTTCATTTTTTATATTTCAACAAAAGAATTTCTTAAATACAGATTTCGTTTCAGTTTAAGATAAAAGGTTTACATGATAACTTCTTCATTTATTTAAATTAAACAATTATTTTGATTAATAAATTCTTTTATAATTTTAAAATGTAATTTACTTATTCACTTTATCAAGATAAAAAAAAAAACTGATGAAACCGGCACTGCCGTGGCGTGCGTTATCACTTATATTTTATATCTCACAAACAGCTCGAACAAAAATATGTAAACTTTAACTACCATGTATTATACATATAAAAATCAATATTATTATTACCTTGCAATTAAACAACAATCAATGATTTTAAATATAATTATTTAATATTTTTACTTGCTATTCCCAGAAAAGAGTGACTCTATCCTCTGCAAACGTTTTTCGTTTCGACAAAATATGTTGTTTAAATAATATCTCTCGCACACGCCATGTCCGAGTTTTATTATAAAATTTTCCCTTGGGATGGTTTTTGCCATGCTTTTGATTTTCTTCACCTTTTGGCACGTAAAAGAAATTTAAGTTTTTCAGAGTATCCGTCATAACCTGACTTGCATCTAGGGGCCATACACCGCGTTCCACACATTTTACTTATTTTATTTTTAAAATTAATATTAATAATATTTCTTAATTCTTACACTTTGACTTGTAACACGCACGAAATCGATCAAATCAATTTTCCACCATAATCTTTCCTATTCTTGCCATATAAACATAGGCTGGAATAAGGAGCTTAGGCTGGAAAGACTCCCAGTGCCATCTGCTTTCCACGCTTCTATTTTTCTATTATAACTTACCTTTTTTATGAAATCCTATACATGTGTAACATTAAATTCCGAAGTACATATTTGCTCCAAAGAGCGTACTAGCTCCAAAAACTCTTTCTTTTTGTGTTCCCCACACAAATGTGAATACTTCATCACTTATAAAAATAGATTATTTCGCAGAGAATTAACGACCCATGTCGATACAATAAGAATTTATTCTTTTTTGTTTCCTTCAGTAATAGAATTATGGGTAAATTCATTAGCTGCCAAGGCAAGTCTCTACGCACACAGGAGCGTATCGCTAACACTAATTAAAGGTATCTCACTGAGACACCTTTTTTTAGAAGGGGGGAGGTGTGATGGAGTGATCCATCTGTGGACTAAAAGATGCACACCAGCGGCCTCTACAGAGCGCGGCAAAAAAATCGCGATTTAATTTGAATCTTCATATGAAGGATCACAAACCGGCAACAATCGTTGAATTCAGAAAAATTAAGAATTTGTATTCCTATGAATACGCTATTTTTCCTTCGTCTAAAAATCCCCCAACGGGAACAGAAAAAGTGTAAGTCCTATTCCTCTCAATCGACTTAGTAAAATTTAACGACAGCATTTATTTAAACTTTTTTTCATTATTTTAAATCTTTTTATACCTTATAAATTCGAAAAATATTATATTACACATATTTTGTGAACTTATTAAAAGGAATTAAATAAAGTCAAAATATGACCACTTCTGAGGAATACAAAATATCTCTGTGAGGTGCGTTACCGGTACAATTAGAAGTAATTAAATATCTTGAAAACACGTTCTCTTTGGGAGAATAGAAAACTGTGTGGCGGTCGCTATGGAAATAAAAGAGAATAAGTTTAGGAGGTATCTTATTCTTATTGTGGTATTTTAGACAGATGGAAAAATCGCGCATTCAAAATAATAGAATAATCTTCACTTTTGCGCTGAAATCTGAAAATATTAATTTTTCTCTATTCTACGCTTATTACCGGGAAGTTTAAATACAAAATTTAGAATAACTTTCGAATTCAAAAATCAGAAGTAGGATACAGGTTTCAGAAACTTCATATTGCAGAGCCTAAACCAAATGCAAGATGCCTATTACATAAAATAAGTATACATAATGCAATACTCCCTGTCTATCCTGGAATGAAATTAAGTTAGCCTGAACTTCTACGTAGCTGGAAAAAAGGAAGGAATAAGAAAGGCCGCTTTGGAAAGATTCAGAAAGGTTTCGGAAAAAATTCGGAAAGGTTCAGAAAGATGTAAATGGAGTGGGACACTTCGCAAAAGTTCGGAAAGGCATCGGGAAGCTTTGTAAAGAGATAGCATTCGGAAAGAAACGGAAGCAAAGTTCACATAGAAATCAGAAACAATCGAAAAGGTACTTTCTTTTCGATTCTTCCGCTAGGGAGTACATTTGACGACGCCCCACACAAATAAATTGCGTCGTTACGCCAAATTGTTTATTTAATAGATGAGTCACAGGCCTAATTCTAATATCATAAATGGGTTTTGGCGCCGGTGAGACCGGATGTAAAATGGACTTTGGGTTCATTTACATCTTTTTATGTTCACAAATAAAATATTGAGGATTTAGCGTCTAATACCTCTCTCTTTCTGTGTCCTACTACCCGAATCACAGCCCTTACAACAAACAACGCGACATTATTGTATCACTCATTGTATAGGTTTTTAGCACTGACACTTTGCACAACAATTTTTTTCCACTAAACACAAACAGTTTGCAACTGTACAGCGACATTAATAGGTTACATTTATACGAGTTAAAAATTTACATCACACGTCCTCGTAGTTCCTAGAATTTCTGCACGTAGCGCTATCATCTGGGAAGACATGCAAATTTGAAGCCAGTCGATCGCGTTTGTGGGCTTTTTTTCATTATCCCCGCTATACGCGTGCTATTTTGCTAATAAATTTCCATATACCAGGTGTATACATATGAAACCGGTATTGCCATCTAGCGGCCAGTAGGCACACTTGTAGGCACTGTCGGAACTTACCATTTGTGCTAATTGGCGT
>NC_046663.1:136031269-136034034 GCF_010883055.1 Belonocnema kinseyi
GCGCATACTTTGAATAAAATATTTGTTATCATTCTCTTGAAATAAATGTGTTTTTTTCTTGAAAAAATACCGGTTTCATATGTATACACCTGGTATATTTATTTAATTCAACCTTTTTATTTACCTCCTTTAATATCAATAAATAACTTTGCACGCACGCGCGTGCCTCGCATGGCGTGCGTCGCATATGCGCCTCCATGGATGGCGCATCTGAGTGCTGATCGGAAAGTACGTCGTGCAGATTATACGCACAAATGCCTTCAGAGTGCCTTCACAGTATTTTACGTAGAAAACAGGTAAAATATCTAGTAAATTACGTGCAAAGATGTCGGACCTATAGAACTGTGCATAACATCACTTTTTTGAATTTCTGGTACGGGCATTCGTAGGATTTCTTTTTCTAATGCGAATATTTTTTATTGGAAAATAATAATGCCAAATAAACTGAAGTAAAGAAAACACAGAAACACTTCAGGCTTCCTTAAATTCTATTGGATGAGATAATTTTAAACGTATTCAAGTAAATAAAAATAATCAAAATCATCCAAATGGAGCGCAGTGTTTTATTTTTGCAATATAATATTAAAGAATATTGCTTGTAAGCGCCGCCTGGTACACAGTTATGTAAATAATTTGGAAATATTGTTACATTTGTTCATTTGAATATTTGTATGTGATACATATTTTATTGTATTTTTTAGGAATACCGGTGAATTATTCTAACCTAAAAAGCCTTTGTTATATATTTAATATATATTTAATGGGTAAAAACTGCTTATATTTTTTTATATTTAATGTTTGAATAAACGTCTCATATACGCGTAACTTACATTGTGTAAGAAACTATGCACGTAAAATACCTAATAATTTACCATAAAAAGCTACGTTAGTTACCTAAAGTATTATACTTACCCATCCTTGGACGCAATAGCAGGGCTGGTAACGTATAATACTCTGCGTAATATACGTGGTTTTCTGCGCTATATAACCAATTACCACGTATAATACGTGTCTACTTTTCTAGGTGATTTGACGTATATAACGTCCAAATGAAAACCTTCAGTGCGCATTCGTTAATTTTGAAAAATACCTCAAATAATCTATTTTTCTTAGCGTGAATCGTGTTTCCTGTGTGTGCTTTTTAACTTTTCATTGCAGTAAATGGTAAATAAATTTATCAAAGATCACAATACTATAGAATCTAGAATTCTATATAATTCTTCGGAGTGTTATGTTTATCGATTCGTGTTATATTATGTTTATTTTATTCGTCTCGTAAATCTAGCGCTAAATACCAATATTTAAAAATTCTTCAAATTTGAATAAATGTTAAAACAGTTTAAAGTTATAATTATGGAAACCCTGCATAATTACATATATAATATTACACAACGTGATCCATAATAATTATTATCGCAAGAATCAAACGGCACTGCGAAAGTTTTCTTTCCTTTCTTCCGCGCGAAAAACAAATTCCTTCCATGGTATTACATCATGATGTTGGGTATTTCTTCTCAATATAGACATAAGTAATTATTACTTTCAATTACTATAGCGCATTCTACAGAATTATAGTTAATTATTATATTTCAGAAATAAGCTTATGTACTTGTCAACACTGATGACACTGGTCATCGTATGTTACGCCAAAAATGAAATATACGTAGAAAATACTCGAGTTACGCATAAATGTCCAATCCTGCGCAATGGGAAACAAATTTTACGCCCTAACAATGCGTAAAACGGAGCTGACAAAAGCATAGCTGATTTGAAAATGTAAAATAAATGCAAAATCTGAAGTATTTTCCAATATCAAAGTATTCAAAGATTTAGGGAAATTACACGTATTTTTTATAACATTTTTATTGTGTAATGTAGGATAGTGCGTAGAAGGTATTTTTTATCAATGAATACATTTTCCTTACTGCCTATCAGAAATATATTCATATACTTAAAAAAATGAACAATTTATAACCTGAAAGAACAGAGAAAGGCGAGAAAATTTATTGTTTTAAACAAAAGTTATTGAAAGTAACCAATTTTTCATTCCAATACAGACTTCATTCAAAACAGGGACATGAACACGCGGACCGCAGAAAGAAGCCATCAGAAGATGATTAAGGTTGGTACACAAGGTACACACTCACCAGACAGTAGCTGACACTAGCTAGTGGTTTAACGCAATCTGCAAAACGCAACGCATTCCGGACTCATGGGATGTCACCCTTAGTGTATATATTAATGATTAAAATCAAATGATAATCATTACAAATTAAAAATTATTATAAAAATTAATAATGATTATAAATCAAAAATTAAAAAAATTAAATTTTTTTTATTTATACTAGAAATATTACCCAAAAGTAGAAGATTCAACATAGATACTTACCTGAGTATCATTTTTGCAATTGTATTTAACGAAAATTTTGAGAATTGGGAATCTTTTCTTATTTTTTTTTTGTACAGAACCCAGCCGATGAAAACGCAATGAAAATGCAAAGTAACCGTACTGGTAGTTACTGTTTCTTTAACACTACCTGTACCGCTAGTTTTCTAGAAAATGTCCGACTCGCATTATGACACAGTGATCCCAGATCTGAAACGAGATGCGGTCCAATACTATGACAGGGCTATGTCCGTGTGAATATAGTCGTAGATGCTGGAAATGACTGAGTTGCGCGCGCAACCCATTTCTTCTCTTCTGAATTTGAAAACTCGAAGATGCACGATTGCCGGTCGGAGCACTTCGTCGATTCTATTTATAT
>NC_046663.1:136034134-136036390 GCF_010883055.1 Belonocnema kinseyi
GCGCAACTCAGTCATTTACAGCGTCTCCTACTATATTCACACGGACATAGCCCTGTCATAGTATTGGACCGCATCTCGTTTCAGATCTGGGATCACTGTTATGACATGCTTAAGTTACCCCCACCATTGCATTCAGCGTGTTACCCCTCGCTTGCTTGTTCTCGCCTGGGATTATATTTTATAAGGCTGGCGTATCTAAGATATATTTAAATTGAACATTGTAAGCAGAAATCGTAAGTTTCATTTTCCGGATTCCCCACAATAAAATTAAGCTGATGTCCCTTCTGGTTTCACTTTCGAAATTTCCCATGAAGTTTATAACTATAAAATTCAAAGATTACAAAAAATCTTTCATAAAAATGAAAATGTTTGATCTCTTTAGGTTGTAAAATATTTCTAACGTTGGAATAACCCTGATTCATTTACAACATGGATGAAAAAAATAATGTTAATCTACATATACATGTCTCCTGCCTCCCTATGCTAACCTTAAATACTTTTTTAAATAAAAGCTCTGGTTTTTTAGTTATGAACCAATAATAAATAAACAATAGATAAAAGGTTTAAGTAAACAATCTTCCTTTTTGCGAATATATTTTACGGAAATCAATCAGGTATTTGGAATACTCAATTTTCTATATGCATCATATTACGAATGTAAATTTTTTCTTGAAGTGGTTACTGAGAACTAAAAAGTGAAAGAAAAGATGAAAATCATAAAAAACAACTCCGAATTTCTAGCATTATCTAAGAGAATATTATTATAAATAATAAATTGTTTGAACAATTATGTTTGTGAACTGACAAGGGCGGGGGCAATGATACGGATCCTAAAAAGAGGAATTTTTAGTTCAGTCAAAATTTTAATTTCTAATCGTAAAACAAAATCAACCAAAGAGTAACTTTTCACGAAAAAACATTGATTTTTAACCAAAAAGACGAATATTCAAGAAAATACATGAATTGCTGAAAATATTTCTAAAAATAATATATGTTTGTTAATATTTGGTCAAATATAACAATTTATATTTTCATAAACAAGTAGATGAGTAAATTAGAAATTTTAGAAAATCAAGTACAACGAATTTGTTCCTTAAATTTAAATGGCTTGTGATTAATTTGAATGTCTCAGTCAGTTATTTGTTTATAAAATATTTGGTTACAAGCACTGTTTACAATAATGGTTAGCCTTAACTTTTTAAATATGTTTTTGATTAAACGTAATTCATATATTAATATGTACATTAAATCAGTCCAGTTGTACAATATTTCGAATTTCAAAGTCATAAAGGTTATTGAATTTTAAACTGGAAATGTTAAAAAACTGAATAATATGTAAGATAGTAAGATTAGTCAATTTTTAAATTAGTTCCGTGTAAATTTGATAAATTTCACATTCTGTGTGTGAAATTCAATTCTTTTAGAATCCTTAGATGGGAAAATTATTTTATTTCAAATTAAAAGCTTTAATAGTTCCATCAATTAGAATTTATAGAAAATGTTCCCAGGAGCATTATTGCAGATTGATGCATCAAAACTTGCATTCAAATCTCACTTTTAAAACTTAAAAAATGGTAAAATTTTCAAAGTTTTCAATTTCCAGTTTAAAGGCCTTTAAAACATAATCAATTTAAATTCTAAGTTTTCCAAATTAGAGTTATAGTATATAGAAATTCTATGAATGAGCATTGTAAATACAAAGGAATTATAAGTACAATAGATACTAATCTCAAGATCTCAGGAATGCCAGCCTCTAATCGGTCGCGAGATATACTGGGTAGGAGCAGGTGAGGGGTAGCAATGGTGGGGGTACACTTAAGCAGGTATCAATGCGAGTCGGGCTATGACCAGTTTTCTATATCTGGGTTCCCCTTCAAGTGTCCATTTAAATTTTTTAAAGGCTGTTTCACCTAATAATGGCGCTTTCACACGATTCCAGATCAGCAGATTGCATTCAGAAAGTCCCACAGAGTGAAAGAGATGGGAATTGTATGTTCTATTATCTATCGCTTTCACTCCTGCGAACTTTCTTAATGCAATCTGCTGATCGGCAATCGTATGAAAGCGCCCTAAATCTAGTCTGTGAGTTCTTTGAAAAAGTGTGTTAGTAGTATATACTATAGTGTTAGTGAAAATCGGTATGCCTATGTCAATGCGGGCGATGGTCAATTCCGCCCCAGCTACCTGTGTACCGTCCCCCACTACGCGGCTTCCCCTCACACCGTCGAGCTGCTGCCACTGAGCTTGGTCAGCGGG
>NC_046663.1:136036490-136058094 GCF_010883055.1 Belonocnema kinseyi
AATCGTTCCATTCTCACTTTAACAATTCATTTTATCACACACATCCTTCAATTTTCAAAACTATTGAAACTCTGCTCGAAGTTCAAACGGGAACTTACTTCATGTGCAATAGCATTGATTCACCTTTCCAGTACCAGAATTCTTACTCCAAGAACAAGCGTGAATTTATTCAAAATCAGATTGATGGTTACGAATTAAACAGGCCCTTTTCAGGGCCACCAAATATTCTAAACGAAGGAACATATTATCTTTTGTGTCAAACATGTATAAACTTTTTTTCAACTCTATGAGTCAAACAACATATCGCTGGAATCGTTATAATTCGTAGATTTCGAATATCATATTTGTGATTTACTAAGTGGGAAATTAAAAAAATTTTATATTCCATATTTTAGGCCTCATTTGGAACAAATGCTCCCCGCTGACCAAGCTCACTGGCAGCAGCTCGACAGGGTCAGCAGACGCCGCGTAGTGGGGGAACGGTACACAGGTAGCTGTGGCGGAATTGTCATCTGCCCGTCAATGCAACTAGGCTACTAAGTAGACCAGCTAAAAGAGATTGAAAATAAAAATTTTTATATTATCTATAAGAAGGTTAGAAATTTAGAATCTACGGTGTGGCCCCTGAATGAGGTTACATGGCACGACTGCATTCTCTGTGGTGCGAGAAACACACGGAACTATCGTACATTTCGTATCAACGTCTGCCAAATCATGCCGAAGTACTCCAAAAAAGGGGCTATGTAAGCGGAACGCCTACTCTACCACAGCCAGAACAAGCCGGCAACAGAGAAAGAGAGGCGACACTAAGACCAACAGCGGGCAGGCATCCGATAGAGGAAGAGCGGTGCTTCGTGAACCGGAGAAACATCAACATCCAGGTTTCTCTCAAACCTAAAGATCTGGCTGAAATGGATGACGAGCTTCGTGGACATTTTTCCGAAGAATCCGACCTCTGAACTATTAATTGTTGTGTGTATAATGCAGCGAGAGCTTAGGTCGATGCGAACCGTGAAACAAACCCAAAGGTTGATCATAAGACCAAAAGACGAATGCGTCAACTCGTCATAAAGATAGACTGGGCAAGACAGTACGTGTGCCGTATTCAGTGTGTGATTGACTACATCACATCTGGCAGGAATTTTAGCGCCGCTGTTCGAAAGTTCGCGCGCGACCTTCGGACCCGTTATCACACACTTAACAAGTCAAAGCTGCTGACCATCAAGCAGCATATTATTGAGAGAATACGGATACTATCTGACGCTGAGAGAAGTTTAGAGCGGAGGGAGAGGTGGGTCAGAGAAAATCAGCAGTTTCTCTCTTACCCATCTCGAATCTTCCAAGACCCTCCAGTTACTGTCGACCACCCGCGCAAACCAGAGTTGGTCGAAGTATTTTGGAGAGAAGTGTACGAAGTGTAGCGTAGACTGGACGAAGACTCAGATAACATAAATAGCTTCAAGGAGCTGTGTAGTGCCCTCATAACACCTGATGAAGAATGTCCACCCATCACTACCAGCGTGACCTATCGATGGCCTGGATTGATGACCGGAAAGCTTTCGATTCGACCTCCCATAGACTTATCATCTGTCTTTTGGAAAGCTTAAAGGTTCATCCGCAAATCGTGAGATGCTATGGAAAACCAGATTTACTATCTCATCTGGAAAAAATCGTGTGACAATTAACAAGGTTACCTTTCAGAGAAGTGTCTTTCAGGGCGACACCATAAGTCCACTCATCTTTTGCCTCACATTACTGCCAATATCTCTAGCACTTCGCCATTCCGAAGGGTACTTTTGCGGCAAACCTGTAGATCGAAAATACAAAGGTCACTCATGTATTTTACATGGACGATTTTAAGATCTATGCTAAAAACCTTGGCGTGCCACAGAGCCGTATTCAGGATGTGACATCTATAAAGGGTAATTTCCGAAGCAGATACAAACGTCTCATCCGGCAGATTTGGTGTTCCGAATTGTCGACGAGGAACAAAGTATCTGCAACGAACATGATTGCCATCCCGGTAGTACACTATTCATTTGGAGTGGTACCATGGACGAAGGACATGAAAGGTTATGCACATGAGCAGAAGCATGCATCTAAAGTTTTCTGTTCCGCGACTCTACTTCTCAAGCCGTCAAGGTGGTCGCGGAATATTGAATTTCGAATATCTTCACAACACGAAGAAATGGGCTTCTGAAAGCCCGGATTATGAAAGAACACGAGAAAAACTTCCATGAACAGCTCCTCGATAAGAGGATGCACGACATCTTCCACAGAAATGTGGAGGATCAGTCAATGTCATGTGAGCCAAGTTTTGCTTTCCTTAAATCACGCGGATTGAAGTCTGGCACGGAGGGTTTCATTTTGGCATGTCAAGACAGTGTCATTTCCACCTAAACATACCGTCGTCACATTTTGAGCCAAGACATTCCCGATGATAGGTACAGGGCGTACCATGAGTACCACGAGCATTTGGTACACATACTACCTAGTTGTTAAACTTATGTGGGACCAACCTACATCCAGAGGCACAATGCGGCACTAAGAGTGCTTTCTTACCATCTCTGTCACTCTTACGGCATCATCCTCCTCTAAATGCTCCTAGGAAAATCGAGTCAATTGTCGAGAATGAGAAGTGCCACATATACTGGAACTTTATACTCTCGAAAATTGTTTCTGTTACTCACTCGAGGCCTGACATGGTTCTTCTTGACTTCGAGAAGCGAACCATGTTAATGATCAAATTTTCGGTTCCAGCTGACAAAAAAATTATAGCCAAGGAGAATGAAAAGGAAGATAGGTACAGACACCTTATAAGGCAAAATCCTGCGGTTTTCCTTATGACAAGCTTTATATATTTATATAGCAATTGATTTCAATTGTTACATCCCCTCGCCGTCCAGATTTTGGTTATCAAAAGTCAGTTTAACCGCAATCTTCAAATCGGGCGGAAGCTCTGCTTCAGAGTACATCGCAATAATTTTCAAATCAAAATAGAATATTACCAAATAGACTCAGGCTATTTGGAAACTATTTCCAAGAGGTCTAAATACGATTTTCAAAAATAAAAATAGAATCAGTGCTGTGCTTCGGAAATTCAATTGAACTGAAGTCGATTAGAATTTCAAATCACTTTTAAAGAAAGTGAAACTTCTCCCAGAAAAACCTTTTGACAATTCCATTTTCAACTATCGTTGCCCCTGAGTATCAGCAGGAGTGCCGAGCATACCTGAGAAGTTACAAATTCCTACGACTATACTCATTGGCAACCATCGCTACGGTCAATCACCAGAAAGACAATCAGCCCCACATAATAACCAGCAACCAAGTGAACTAGCACCTGTATCCTTCCGAGCCGACGAAAATTAATCTAACCGAGTTGGAAAAACCAGTTTTGAAGGAATCTTCAAATATAGAAGTGAATGCCCAATCTCTATGACTCCCAGTTTCATTAGTACAAAAATTGAATATAAAGTTAGTAAGTTTCAATCAATGAGTTAAGAACTTAAAATATTTAAAAAGTTTTTTTCACTCGAACATTAAGATCTTCCTTTATTTTAAAGTGGAGGTCTGCAATAAAGAGTCACTGCTACCTGTGAGTCTCCTGTGCACATAAAATGTAGAAGCAAATAGGAGCAAATAAAAAATCAAGTAAAATAATAAAATAATTCCTATCGATTTTTAAATCAGCTATCTCTCATTAAAATTGTAATTTTCTAAATTTAATCGAATTTTTGTTATTTTATATACAATTGTATTTCAAGTTATTTGTAGAATAGTGTGTGGTTATCTTGATCTTCGGAAGTCATTCTCATCCCTGTTTCGAAATCCTAGATTTCGATATAAAATGAGAAGCCTTTTAAAAAATTATTTTTAACAAGGTAAGTTTTTTCCTTTCAGGACGTAACAATGTGCTAATATTTTTTATATAAAAAAACTAGTTTTTAAAAGAAAAATGATTTAAACAAGTGGAATTTGTTTAGACAATTAAATATTAACTAACCAATTTTAATCAATATGCCACGAAAGAAATAGTTATTTTTTAATTTAAAAAATCAAAGAAAATTATTTTTAAATATTCCATTTGTTTAAATAATTGAAAATTAATCAATATTTCACTAGACAAACAATAATAATTTTTAGAAAAAAAAATTAAATTTCGAAAAAAAATGTAAACAAATGAAATTTGTTTCAAGAATTGAAAATTAATTAACCCATGTTGAACATATTCATAATTTTCTCTATTTTAAATGAATTACTGCTAATCTTTTTCTGTTGTGGAGTGTTTCAGGATGGAAATCGATAAAATGACTTATAGCTTGAAATCCTGTTCTAATTAAAATATTTATCAATCCGCTTGTTAATATTTAACAGCTAATTTTGAAGGTTATGTTCGTAACAAACGACGAAACTAGAATGGGTTTAGCTGGAATAAAAAGACAAATTTTTCACGAAATATTTTTGCAATAAAGTTTTCTCTATTATTTAGCTTCGTTTTGAAAAACGTTATATAAGTTTTCAAATCAATCATTTATTTATTATTTGTATTTAACAATAATGCTCCGGTTAATATCAAGGTCATGCTCGTTCCCCAATAGTAATAGAAGTTGCATTACGATGAGTTATTTATATATTACGTTTATTTTAGTTTACTCGGAAAAGAATGATTCATATTAGGGTTTACATTAATAATAATTTTATATATTTCACATTTTTAACGACCATCGTTTTAATCCTCAGGCGTGGTTTGGGATTCCAGTTTTCCGTTTTTTTTTAGAATAAGTCGGCCAACCTATCCTCGGAAATTGGAGAGTTACAATATTAGAATGGTTCTTTCTTTAGAATTTGGGAGTTGGAATTCCACAATGAGTTTTTAGAAATAGGATTTTTCAAATGTTTCATATTCCGCGTGAGCTTCAACCGTCTTAGAAGATAAAATTCTCGTGAACCGGAAAACAGCAAATTTTAACTGAATTCACATGGGTGAGATAAGCCAAAAATCGGCAGGAGCGTTAGTCAGTAGCTTTTCGACACAGAAGCGCATCGTATCGTAGAGGACGATGCATTACGACAAACATTCCCTATAAATTGTTCAACTAATTTTATCCATTAAATTCATTCTTGTTCCTTTTAAATTCCGGCTTTTTATCACAACCTGTTTTCTCCACTTATTATTATTTGTTTTAATATCCATTTTATAGTCAAATTTCTTAGCATCCACACATTCTTAGGAGTCATCCAGGATCCCCGATCTTCCAGCTTCGAAGGTGTCGCAGTTTCTCCATCATTGATTCAAAGGTTAGTAAAGTGTCCGCCGGATTTTCATTATTAGTAAGGCACTGTCAGAAAATCTGGCGGACGATTAGCATCCCGTTCCTCGGTAGTGTGGCACGATCACGATCTCTCCCATTTGTTCGCTTACGATCGATTCAAAGTGGTCTGAAACGCCCGAAAAGTTAGTCAAAACCTAAAAAAAAATTCCGAGAGATTTTGTATGTGGTAGTCGGTAAGTGAGGTTCCCCTGCATTTATTTTTCGAATAGAAAATAGATGGGGTGCCTGCGAGACGCATAGTAGCATCTGAAAATCGCCCTTGTTACATCGTCCTCCGTGCAACGTGTTACAACGAACGAGAATAACAACATTCAAAGTGCACACAGGAATTGTCGAATGTGCAAAAATCTTCAAGAAGAAGATGGAGAAGGCATCTCAAGGTTGGTAATACGTTTTAACAATTTACTTTGTGTAAAAATTGTTTATAAGTTTTACCTTAACAATTTTCCAAAAATCGTCCGAAAAGTTATGTTACCGCGAGACTTTCTGCGATTGTCGATGCAATCGATTTATTTATGTATGGTCGCGCTGCGCCCGCCGCAACGCTAAAGAACGGGACAGACTGATTGGCCAAGTAAGAGGCGAGCGCGGGACTACTGTAACGAAACGTGAATATTATCGATCTTCTCAACAGGGAACCTCTAAATAGGCCGATCATATATAATAGGCTTGAACTATTTCTCTAACACTATGACGCCGATCATTTATTTTTAAGTTCGCTGCGGAAACACATTCATTTCCCATTATAAGCACTAAATTAAAAATGCATGCTATATATTTATCATAAAAAATAAATAAATTTTATAAAAATAGAAATGCCAAATTGTGAGATAAAAAATTCTTCTAACCGAAGTATAATATAATCGCAAAGTATCCGACACTGATGATTCTGGCAGTGATACTTTCTCAGATTCAAACGAGGATGTAGTAAGAAAATAAATGCTATACAGAAAAACAATAGGCGCCTTTTTGTAGCCATTCATCGTTTTTATTTGTTGTTATTATAATTATTGTTATGCATTTATTGTGTACTACAATGAGAAACAACAAAAGGCTACATCTGACTTCAAATTTGAAACCAGCGACCCCAAAAACATATGTATACTATGTTTCATGCAAATCTGATCACAATTTCGAAAAAGTGTCTGCCATTTTGTTATTGGAAAATCGGACTTCAAATTTTAAATCATCGACCCTAAAAACCCCCAAGTGAGAATCGTGATACTTTTCGGTTTTTTTTCACCCTTCATGCGGATCCTTTGCTTTTTTTTAGCTTTTTCCAATCCGATGTCGGATCGACTTTAACCATTTATGTCGTCGTTCGTTCAATCGTTGCTCTCCGGTGATCGGAACTCCGCTTGGCGTTCCAATGTTGTCTGTCGGGGGCACTATGAGCCTCCCGGAAACCCCCGGAAACGATTAAATCACAGACGGAGGAAGAGTAGAAAACAGCAGCTCCTCACCTCCTAGGAGATAGCGAATTCCTCTCTCCCCACTGGACCTTTATCTCCGCTTCCGCTTTCGGTGGCCGTCAAGTCGCAAAATGCCGGTCTGGTCTTTCCATCCAGGCTACCGTATCAGAGCCCGGTTTCCGCCGTTTTGGAATACGATTCGCTGTATACAAATTGCTGGTTAGATTCTCATGGTCCAGAATACGACTCAGAAAGTCCAGCTTTCTATTCGGACGGGATTCCGAAAGAGCGAATCCCAGAATTTCTATCCCCCCCCCCCCCATCGCGTCTCTATCTGAAAACATTCACTATCCCGGCACTCGCTGGGCCTCCGACCGAAGATACCCTCTCAGCGACGGAATTTTTACGCCGGCGGGACACAAATTTCGAAATTGCGGACAGGGAGCTTTTGCTCATACCGGCAGGGAGTTCACTCGTGAAGTTCTCCCACTCACCAAACAATGTCACGGTCAGGCGTGCTTTGTTTTAAATAATAAAGATTTTCCTTTGAGCTTTACCAATCTACTCCCTAAAAAGAAATTTGAATTTCGTTGACTAATAATTTGATCTAATTTAAAAAAGCTTTGAAAAACTGTCAAACTGCACAAGAAAAGATCCGTCAGATCACGCTGGTCGAGAATAAAATCCGAACGTAAGAATTGAAAAGATAAAATTTTACTTTACGACGAAAATAGGTTCTAATTGACACTTTAAAAGAGGAATATCTTTGCATTCATCACGCCAATTTTGAGCTTTTACTGATTGGATTTAATAACCAGAGAAAAGATGGAAAAAATATCAAAGATATTCGAGATAATATTTTTCCTAAAGTGATTTTTTGTTTTGTAACCGAAGATTGTCAGCTTGGAAATTGCAAAAACTGTACAGAAGCTAGAGGAAACGCTTCAATCAGTAACATTATTACAGTAAACTGATCGATATGATATTATTTTTTCGATGTGAAGCAAAGGTGACTTGTAAAAGGGCGAAGCTGATAAAGTAAGGAGTAAAATAAATCTAAATAAAACAGCAAAAATCACAATTTTATCAATTTTCGAATTTAAATGGTAAAGGATCTGCTATTTATGTATTTTTAAACTGTAAGTGTTCTGCAAATATATGATTTTCGATATCTTAAAGCATAAACAACATCATTTTTCATGAACTTCATTATTATACATCATATTAAAAACAAAGTTAATCTACAAAAAGTAGGTTTTTCCTTTGGAATGAATTAGTTTCGCAAGGAAGAAACTCTCATGAGATCTTCATCATATTACAATAAGTGAAAAAATCGAAGGTAGCCTTCTTGAAAAAAATTTAATTTTTAATTTTTTCGGAAAATATACGCCATTTTGGTCATTTTGAACTTTTTTTTAAGTTGTCTTGTCAGATTGTGAAAGAGAAAAAGGAAATTAATTTATGTCAATTGGTTCCCAATACAAGAGAAATTAATAAATCATTTATTTTTACATAATTCACCTGAACATTCATGTAGCACAAAGTTCGTGAAAAAATCGTTTTGATAAGAAAAAAATATGTGTCTCATAATTCACCTTAGAAAACAAAATATTTTAGCCCCAAACTATTCCGTGACATCACTAGGGTCAGACTGCCTGATTTTGTACGAAATCGGTCAGATACCAACTCCCTACTAGTTACCTGTTCTGTGTACTGTTTCACCATTACGCAGCTTCCCCTTGCACAGTCAAACTGCTGCCGCTGAGTCTGTCAGCCGGAGACTTTTGAACCTAATGACCCTTAACTAAAGTGTGAAATATACCAAATAATCAATTTAGCCCTATTAAAAAAATATAATATTAGAAATCTACAAATTATAACGAGTCGAACGATATGTTATTTGCCTTAAAAAGTTTGTTTTTGTTTTATACAAAAAATAAATTTAACAAATGAAAATTATACAAAAGACATTAGTAGAATGCCGCGTTTTTTCTCCACTTTTGTTTCCTTTCTTCAAGCGCTTATCCGATCTACGCTCTCATATCCGCTCGGCTTCGGTCGCCAAGCAGCCGAGGGCGGTTTATGCTTTCACCCATTCTTACACCTGATCGAGCTCCATTCTAGCAAATACGAGAAGAGTGGGGTTTGATGACTTGACAGATTTTAGCTTCCAGAGCTCGGAAGTATTTCCTGCCTTGATCTCTATTGCTCCCTTGAGCGACGAATGGATCAGAAAGGGCGCCATTGGAAAAGTTAAGACGATCGGCTCTCCAATATACATTTAACTGTTGCGGAACCCTCGTTACTTCCTCCCCTCTAGTCAAAGGCCGGTACCGATAGTGCCCTGCTGGAAAGCTAGGCGATTTCTAGATAAGATTGTCTAGGAGCATATCATCTAGAGAAGAAACCTTTCTAAATTATACTAGACGAATGCTACAATTAAAAGGGTCGCAGGTAAAACTTACTAGAATACACTATATGAACTCTAGACAAAACCTGGAGAAGGCAACCGCAATAAAATTGTCCTATACTTTCGCTATAAAATCTGCGTCTAGAAAGTACCCAAAAAGAATTTAGATTTCCGGTAAAGGGGTGTAAATTCAAGTTCATAATTTCGAAAAAATTTAATTAAATAAGAATGGACTTCTATATTTTTAAAAGGTTATTACTCTCGTTAACCCGACATATTTAACTAATTTGTACAACTAATATTTTTAGGTATTTGAATTGATTGATAACATTTTTGTTAAAAAAATGTCTAAAATCCAAGCCATAATAACAATTTTTCAAAGTATCAATGTTTATAGAAATGGTGAAACTGTCGTTATCAGACTTATCCTATCTGTAACTTCTAGAAAAGCATAATCGTATTCCAAAACCGCTAACATAAATAATTACATAGACCAAATAGACTGATTACATTCAAATAAAATGTTTGCTATAGTCAGTACTGGACGTTCAGGACATAAAAAAATTGGAAGCGATGCATGCGACAGCTCTGGACGTGCAGCATATATAGTTAAAATTTTATTCAAAGAAAAGCCGCGGGATTTTATCGGGAGTGAGTGCCATTCCAGAAAATAACACCTGTTCCAGTCGAAATCGCGTTAAGGTTTCAGCTGTAACCACATCTCATGTATATGAGATAGGTGTTTATAGCCGATATATGTATATATATATATATATATTAGGGTGGCCCAAAAATTACATTTGAGAAATATCAACGGGCACGTAGACCAAATCGTTCTCGAAGGCAGGTGGGCGGCTGCAAAAAAAGTTGACCCTCGATCGAGCCTCTCATTGTAAACCGTATTTGCTGGGTTTCAACCTACGGTCACTGACAATAAGTAGAAAGGTAGAGTAATAATAAGTTAATAAATCTATAACTGCTCTTCGGGTCCAACCTGTAGCTGGTGTAGGATTTCTCTATTTTAAATCAGGAAGCTTTAAAGCCCCAGAACAACGGCTAAAAATTTATTTTTTTGCCAAAAAAAAAAAATTAGTAAATTTATTTGCCTAAGAGAAAGATTTGGTCAACGTGCCCGTTGAAATTTCTCAAATGTCATTTTTCGGGCCTCCATCTTCCATTGTTTGTATATTGTTTTCTCCCTTTAGATTAATCCTTTTTCCATTTACCCCTATCCCCCCTCTGCATATTGCCCTCTCTCTTTCATCAATTTCTAAAGGCATTTTAATTAATATATTTTATTTCATTCCAATTCAATTCCTTTAAGATACGACACTATAATTAACAGAACTTACTTTATTTTCATTTAAAAAAACATTAAATAAACCCTCAATTTTCTTATAATTGTGTTTTTTCACTAATTGGAAAGGAAAAATACTTATTAGGAATGGAAGCTTCTAATGTGTCCCCTAAGGGCTTACATTTTTCTTACACCTTCTCTATTCCTTTACACACCCTCCACACACTTACTTGGTGGTGGACGGGGGACCTACAGTTTAAGGTGGGTTCCGAACCACCAAGAGCAACAGCCTTAAGTACTTAGAGAAAACAAATTTTTCTCTAGAGGTACCGGTCCCACGACTCTAGCTAGGCTAGTGTTCACCGCATAGGCCACCGAGACTCTTCCAGAGTGCGAGGCAGGAATCGAACCCGCAAGCCGAAGGAGTGGGTCCAAAGCCTACGCTTTAGTCCCCACGACCATCGTCCCACTCGAAAAATACTTATTATTACAGGTTATATTTCAATAGAGAATAAACTGCAGTTTAACATATAATATAAACGGATTCCTTAAAATTTTAGATAATGAGTCGTCTTCTTCGTCTTTCAACCAATTTATCTGCACAATTCAACTTAAGTTATAATTCATTGAAAAAATCAAGTATAAATAGAAGAGCAATATATTTTTTCAAATAATACAACTTTTTCTGGAAGTTTTAAATTATCTTGATAAAAGAAGTTTATAATAATATGGTACACATTGGATTTGAACAACATTATAGATAATTGCATAGAGCTTAAATTTCGATTTTTATTTTCAATTCGGCAATATTTTCGCAAAAAAAAAATTCGGTGCACGTAGCGTCGAAAATGGAATGGGGGGCTAAGTTCACTAAAATTCGTTGAGTCTAAGAACTTGTTTAGAACTTATTTCCTAATAGATTTTTTAAGTAGTCTCCATTGATATTACTCTACTGAGCAGTAATGGGTTGCCTTAAAACGTCTATGTAAAATTTCATATGCTCAGAACATTCAGTACGTGTATCATTTAACAAAGAAAGAAACAACGGGATTGGCCTGTATACATTTTTTACGATAGCCATAATACTTTCGGCAAACTATTTTTGTGAGTTCATATACTTTTAGTCTTTTTATTTTTGATTAAATATCTAAAATGTTTCTAGCATGACACTATAGTAAATAAGATTTTAACGCCCATGAATCAAAAGAGTAGAAGAAAAATAAACAGTCTAATAAGAAATAATAACGTAGCGCTAGAATGGCATAATGTACAATTAAACCCACTCTACCAATTAATACAGTTTCATATGCATACATATTACATACATTTTTCCATACATACATACATACATACATACAGACATACGTACATACAGACAAGTATGAAATATATGTCAAAAATTAAAATATAAGGAGACCAAACTCTATGTAGTAAGAGTTTAGAAGAACAATCCAGCATCATTACATAACTGAAAAGTGAAGTGTGCCATTTTTTCCATGAACTGTATGGATATAAGCTAGTTCCAAAAGTTCTGCAGATGAATTTAGTATCCATATTAGAGAAAGAAACAAATAAAAATATCAAACTTAAGAAGGAAATGTGAATACAAAATTAATACTCGTATCCTCTTCATAAAATTGATGGAATGAATTTTCTTTGCAACTGTGAAATAATAAAAAAAAATCTCATGTTCTCTTTAGAAAAAAAATACTTTACTTTCGAATAATCTAATAATTTTAGATTGATTTGCCTGCATGATTTGAAATGGATTCAATTTTAGGCTTTTCTTTGATCTTGAATAGTCGCAAATCATCACTGTATATAAATAAGTATAATGAAAGTCCGCTTGTATTCATTAACGCGAAAATATAGATAATAATTAAAAAGACTTAACGCGACTTCGTGACTCTGCTTCTTTAGATCGTCTACGTAAAGGCGTCGGCGTTACAGTTATACAAGTAGAGATGTCGACAGCGGACTCGTGTGGAAGGCGAGGCTGCTTTCGGATGAATCGAAAGAATCGTCAGAGAAAGTATACTTGCTCTTCTTGTGGTTGTTCTGCCCGTTGCCGTGACTGTTGTTGCTGTTGTGGTTGATGAATTTGTTGATACGAATCGGAAAGAGATTGAGTGCTCCGGAGTAATCGATTAGACAAGTGAAATTGATTCAGGTTACTACTTAAATGACTTTTTCCAAACTCAGAAGGATGAAAGGCTGAAGTAGTGACCATCGGAAGACTGCTACCTGTTCTACAGTGTCTATCAGGGCTATCATTATTCGGGGCGCTTCCAGATCTGTTAATTTGAACTTTAATTACATAATAATTGCTAGCAAGGATTAAATCATACAAAATCTTACAAAAATATCCAAATGATATAGTAAATAAGATATAAATAGAAATATTTAATTGTAGACGTCCGTTAAAAAAGGCTTGTGCTAGAAAAGTGAATATTTCGAAAATGCAGACACGATAAATTAGTCTTTATCTCATGAATTTCCACGCATACTGTTTACTTTAGACGTAGGAATAAAGGAAAAGTTGATATAGAAACCCGCAAGGCCAATTAAATTTGAGATTTTAACACCACTATTGAACTTGCTTTCATGCTTCCGTTTGAATTTAATTCAAGGCATACCGGCATTTCGCAATATTTTCATAATCCATCTTTAATAGAAATGAAGTTTACTGCTAATCTTAATAATACAAACTAATTCTACTTATTCAATGTTTTTACAAGCGTTTACTTGAAAATTTTATTGTGCAAAAAATTACCGTCCAGTCGATCTCGTTCTTTTGATTAGGCTGTCGTTTCTACCTGGTATTATTGTTGTTGTTGCTCCCGCTGGCGAGCTTAAGAGGCAGTTGCTGTTTTACAGGTGGTAGGCTGCTCTGTACTTTTTGCTGATTCGTTGCACTGATTAAATTCAGCGGTATTCTTTTAGCGTCGGTTTGTGATGACTTTCTGCCCTGCGTTTGATCGGCTCCCTGCATCAAATGAGAAAGATGAATTGAAGCTGCTCCTGCTGTTGACGGTGCGACCAAGGAAACTCCTTGGCGTTCAAGTGCTTCAAGTCGCCTGTATAACTGATCTCGCTGTTGGGTGACGTCACGTTGATCAGCGGTTAGCTGCTCTCGTAGCCTATTCAGCTCTGCTCGCTCCTCATCTAATCTGCTTCTTTCTTGTTGAGTCGATGCGCGAAAAGACGCTTTCTCACGACTCAATTGATCCTGCAAATTGCGCAACTCCTCCAGTTGTTTATTGGGGTTTGGTCTACTATTGGAAGACTTACTTGCACTTCCTCCCCTGGAAGCAGCTAATTGCGCATGTAAGATTTCAATTGTAGTCATTTGATTGCTGATAATGCACTGTAGTGTGTACACATAATGGGAAAGTTGAATAGCAACTTCATGCTGATCTTTGTTCAGTTCAACCTCCTCGTCTTCCTTCAATTCACTTTTCCTCGTCAAAGAATCAGTCACTTTTGGTTGAATAATCACAGATTGTAGTGTCACCGAATCTCGCCAAGGATGTCGTTCCTAAAAAACAAATAAAAAGCATTTAAAGTATTGTTGCTGTAACTTTCTTAAAGCTTACTTGCCCCAATTAAAAGTTTTTTCTTTTTCAAATATTAACTTAAAGCAACTAGTGGAGATTGCCATGCTACAGCTTCTCCGATGGACGAACGGTGGATGGGTGGGTGGCTGGGAGGATTGATGGATGGATGGACGGATGGATGGATGGGTGGATGGATGGATGGATGATGGATGGGTGGATGGATACTATGTGTGTGTTCTAGCGTTTTAGGTACATAGCTTGTGAATGACATGCTCTGCACCTTTCACTGGGAACTTTTTGACGTAAAATGCGGCTACGATATACTAAGCCTAAATGAAACCGTTCCCTCATTTTCTTAGGTAAAACCTTGAAATCCTTGAATCATGTTTGTTTTAAACATCTTTTCTTAAATCAAGAAGAAATACTGCGATAGTAGTCAAATATGTGAAGTATGTCATGACGACTCTCGATAGACGTATCTGGACTGTATAAGCTGAGTTCGCTCTGTGATACGTACGAACTTGACGATAATCTTACTGAAATTCTTCTCAGTTCTAAATTAAATGGAAATGCTTTAGAATGGTTTCATTCCAAATCTGAACACATCGAGATGTCGACGGATAATCTATTTCAAGACATGAGAAAAATTTTTGATCACCGACCCAGTAAATTGGAACGACAAAGATGATTTAAGGCTTAAAATCGGCTGAGTCCTTCAACGCCTCTTGAACCAATCAACTAAAGAACGAATGACAGACAGGAATGTGCAGTTACGCGTAACTGGAGGTTTTTACGTAAAATACCTAATTCAAGTATAATTCAAGTATTTTACGTAGAAAACAGGTAAATACCTAGTAAATTACGTGCAAAGATGTCGGACCTGTAGAACTGTGCATGGCATTCCTTTTTTGAATTTCTGGTACGGGTATTCGTAGGATTTCTTTTTCTAATGCGAATATTTTTTATTGGAAAATAATGTCAAATAAACTGAAGTAAAGGAAACACAAAAACACTTCAGGGTTCCTTAAATTCTATTGGGTGAGATAATTTTAAACGTATCCAAGTAAATAAAAATAATCCAAATCATCCGAAT
The DNA here is from genome assembly GCF_010883055.1 of Belonocnema kinseyi. Lineage (NCBI taxonomy): Eukaryota > Metazoa > Arthropoda > Insecta > Hymenoptera > Cynipidae > Belonocnema > Belonocnema kinseyi. Next base: position 136,051,596 of record NC_046663.1, read on the forward strand.
GCAGCGCAGTGTTTTTAAAGAATATTGCTTGTAAGCGCCGTCTGGTACATAGTTATGTAAATAATTTGGAAATATTGTTACAATTGTTCATTTAAATATTTGTAATTTATACATATTTTATTATATTTTTTAGGAATAGCGGTGAATTATTCTAACCTAAAAAGCCTTTGCTATTTGTAAATATTTTTCACATTTATATATGTGTTATTATTATTATCAAATATTGATCAACTTAATATTTAATAGGTGAAAAGCTGGTTATATTTTTTCATATTTAATTTTTGAATAAAATTGCACCTAATAAAACATACAGTGATATACCAACTTTATTACAATACACTTATGTATCTATGTAATTTTGTTAATTTATTTATTTTATTTTAAGTGATGTTTATAATGGAAAACAAGTTTTAGATGTTGTATTTGTGGAGGGGAACGGGAATTGCAGAAAGTAAAGTCTCATATACGCGTAATTTACAATGTGTAAGAAACTAGGAATGTAAAATACCTAGTAATTTACAGTAAAAAACTACGTCATTTACCTAGGGTATTTTACTTACCAATCCCTCATGACAGAAGAGATTCCTGAAATGCCACAAATATCGTAAACCAGGTCATACACCGATACATATCGCCAAAGACTGCCCGAAGAAAAAAATTTAGATCAACAGTGTAGATGATTTCTAGGTCGAGATTCATTTAGACAATTCGGTCTAACGGTAGCAGAAGTATAAGAAATCGAAGAAGAAGATAGAGAAGTAATGAATGTAGATAATTGTCTGGTTGAATGAGGTCCACTGAACCTCTTTTTTTTAGTATACGTATTTTGCTAGAAAATTAATGTTGTTAGTTAAAAGCTCATCTTCTTGGTAAAATAAACTCAATTAATTGATTGGGAATGAAACTGTTTCGTTAAAATATAATAGCTAATAGGTCATTTTACCGTCGGAGTTTTAAAGATACCTGTCAAATATTTATCACATAATTTATAGGATACATTATTTATTGTAATATCTGTCAAATCTTTTATGAATAAAATATTGTAAAGGTTATATTCCTAATTGAGGCCCCGGATTCAATAAACGACGGGTCTTGCGGCTTTGTATTCGTTGCCTCCCATTCGAGATAAGCTGACGCGCATAGTTATCTAAAACTCAAATTAAAAAAAAAACCCACTCGAAAAAAATATAAGCATATAGAGCTGGATGAAGAGCACAATTTTTGTGCAGAACATGTTTTTGTGCGATTTTAACTTTGTAAAAAATGAAAAATAAACTGCCAATTTGGACGAGCAAAATTTAATTCTTTTTTTTTAAATAAACTCGCTGTAACTTCATTTTATCTAAACGGAATGACTTCAAATTTAAATCCCAAGCATATTATAATCTGTCGATGCCTACAGAAATCGATTCGTGCATACCAAATTTAATTGTTTAAAAATATATCCATGTTTGTCAATAGCTATTTCATACCATGCTTTTTCACGTTCGGCGGAAAAAAGTATCGAGAGATGTTTCGATTTCAAACAACTTTTCGTGGGGGAGTTGTTCATGAGGGTCGAAAGAAGTGTGAACGCGCGAAAAACCAGAGCGTCTTTCGTCACGGACGTGAGTGTTTGCGAATGGGAAATGAACGAGTGCATGTCGAAAACAAGCGGGCAAATAAAATATGTTACACAGAAAAAACAGAAGTGAATTTATGTTGCGTGTCATTTTAAAGTAGATAAAATTCAATTATTTCGCATCGAGAAAAAACAAGATTTAATATAATTTAAGTGGTAACCATTTGCCATGTCGTGGGTAAATCTTAACACATGAAGTTAATTTTGTTGCAGATGAAGATTACTCTGGAATTTATAATAATATTACATTACTTTCTGTGAACATTATGATTTGAAGATTTTTTCATTGAATACTTAATTTATACATTTTCTATACAGCATAATATGTTTCTCTAAAAGAACATGATCTCGATATTTTCAATTTCCGCGTGTAGCATAATTTAAAAAAGTATATAATTTACTTTTTATTCGATATAATTGAACAGATATGAGATCGTCTTCTGGATTTGTATTTTTAATAAAGATTTAGATCAATTAATTGTTACACAATCATTAATCGTTACTAAATACAAAATATTACGAAATACTTTTGTTATTCGATGAGTTATTTTCACTGTAAATTTAATAAAAATACTTTTTTTATTCTCTTTAATTGTTAAATTTGAAGCTTCCCGAAAAAATATAATGTTTAAAAGTTTAATTTTTAAGTTCAGTCTCTCGATAAAATGATTGAGTTAAAAAATAGAGTAAAAAATACATGTGAAAACCAAATAGCCTTGATTGCGCAACAGAAACAATTGTCGAGAATATGAAATTCCAGGCTCACTCCGTAAGAGTGAAAGAGATAGTAATAAATCACTCTTAGTGCGGCATTGTGCCTTTGGAAGTAGGTCGTTTACGCATGAGTTGGAAAACCAGATAGAATGTGTCTTAAATGTTCGCGCTGTGCACGGCACGCTCTGCAGCTATCATTGGGAATCTCTTCGCTCAAAATGTGGCAACGGTATGCTAAAGTGGAAATAACACCGTCCTGACATGACAGAATGAAACCCTCCGTGCCTCACTTCAATCTGGGTGATATGAGGAAAGCAAACGTTAGCTGACAAGACATCGACAGACCCTCTACATTTATGTGAAAGATACCGTGCATCCTCTTATCGAGGAGCTGTTCACGAAAGTTTTTCTTCTGCGCTTTCTTAATCCGTGCTTTCTGGAGTGAGTACTCGAGATAGAGAAGATTTGATGCATTTTGCTCACTCCTGATATTTAAGTCAAGGCCGAGTGTTTCAAAAGCCTCCTCCTCCACTTTATACACATAAGTTCCTTTACCCACTTCTGTGTGCTTTCTGATCATGTTAAAAAGAGGGTCCCGTTCTTTTGCGACTATACCACCTGGATCAAAAAGTTTTAGGACTTTATTCTAAAAATCAAAAATACAAGTTTATTCATCATAATCGATATTGTCCCCTTCAAAGTACTCCCCATGGACTGCAACGCACTTTTTCCAGCGCTTGATCCGAATAGGATCGACCGAATAGGAAAAAGTGCATAAGCGCTGGCATAAGTGCGTTGCAGTCGATGTGGAGTAATTTGTAAGGGACAATATCGATTATGATGAATAAAATTGTATTTTTGTTTTTAAAAATAAAGTCCGAAAACTTTTTGATCAAGGTGGTATGTGCTGAATCCAGAATAATCCTGTTGTGAAGACATTTAAGATTTAGTATTCCGCGATCACGTTGACAGCGTGAGCTGTAGAGTCGCGAAAAAAAAGATTTAAAGTTCATACTTTTGTTCGCGTGCATAACCTTTCGTGTCCCGATATCAAGGAATCTAAGTTTGCCCTTCATCCATGGAAACACTCCAAACGAATTGAGTAATACTGAGACAATAAGCATGTTAATTGCAGATACTTTGTTGCTCGTCGACAATTCGGAAAAACAAATCTGCCAGATGAGACGTTTGTATCTGCTTTGGAGAGTAGCATTTACAGATGTCACGTCCTGAATGTGACTCTGTAGCTCTCCAGCGCGAAGGTGTCGTATAGCGTCCTGTCGTCGATCTCCGGGTCTTTCGGGATGCCATTAAATACCTCGCATCATAGATAGGCTAATCTAGTAGGCTCCTGCGTCTTTAGAGATACATCTTTCGATGAACAGGTTCTCCTTAAATCTTGCTACGCCTTTCTTTGAGCCGCATTGTTCGTACATTTTTTGCCACACACGTCCGATTGTCCGAACAATCCGATCACTTAGAATGATAATTTTCTGGCCCCGAAGCGGAATAGTTCTTCATACCTCTTAATACTTTTTTCAACTATTCGGTTATGATGGGTCGGCATTCTTCTTTAGGTGTTATGAGGGCATTGCCCTTGGAAGAGTCGAGATGGGACAAAGAAATACTATTTGTTTTTTATGACCCACTTTCTCTTCGCTCGAGACTTCTTCTAGCGTCAGATAGCAATTGTATTCTATTAACAATATGCTGCCTAATGGTCACAGCTTTCACTTGTTCAGTGTATCATAACGGATCCGTAGATCACGCTAACTATCGAGCCTTGGCGGTGAAATTACTGACAGATGTTATGCAGCCAATCACATACAATACGGAACGCATACTGTCTTGCCCAGCCTATCTCTATGGTGAGTTGATGCATTTGCATTTTAGTCTGATGATGATCCGTTGGTCTTGTTTTACGGTTTGCATCTGTCAAGGCTCTCGCTGCATTGTATAAACCACAATTGATAGCCCATAAGTAGGATTCTTAGAAAAAATTTCCACGAAGATCGTTATCCAGTTCAGCCAGATTTTTGGGTTTCAGACAAACCTGGATGTTAATGTTTCTCCGGGTCCTGAAACATCGCTCTTCCTCTGTAGGATGCCTGTTCACAGTCGGCCCAATTACTGCCTGTCTGTGCCTGTTGCCGCCTGGTTCTGGCTGCGATAGAGTAGGCGCTCCGCTTACATACCCCCTTATTCGTAGTTGTTCGGCATTGTTTCCCAGACGTTGAATCGAAAAGGGCAAGAGCTCAAGGTGTTTCTCGCACCACAGAGCATGCAGCCGTGCTATGTAATATCCTCGTTCAGAGACTATACTGGTACCGTAGCACTCTCGCAGGTTGTCATTAAGGTTATCCGTCCACATAAAAGTCTCGACATTCTGTCGAACCATCACATTAAGTCCGTCCTGACTAGCTCATCCAACTCTATGGTAGTCGGCATTTTTGTCCGACCCATTGTCTTTATTGTCGAGATTCTTCAATTTTTAACATTTTGAATTAGAAATCATAAAATTCAAACTCCTTTCTAGTTAAATTGTACAATTTAAAAAGGATATAAAAAGAAATAAAAAAAATTTTAAGATTACTAAGAAAATTGAAAATGATATTTTATTTTGAATAATTAATTTGAAGAGAATGTTTAAAAAGAATGACAACATTGTCAAAAAAGCATTTGAAAGCTTCATCGAACCCTGCGCGTTGGATTTTTTTGAACAGCACTTAAAACAACTATGTTTGGTGTTATCATTGTAGGTCCCACAAGAAGCTAAGGAAATGGGTTTGTCCATCCTTGTAGAGCCCTTTTTGCAAGGACAAGGCGGCATACTCTGAGAGGTCGCCTGCTATCCTAGAGTATATATATAATTAAAAATTTGTCATAAGGACAACCGCAGGATTTCGCCGAGAGCGGGTGCTAATCTGGAAAATTGCACCCGCTTCCAGCGAAATCGCGGTAAACTTTCAGCCACAACCACGTCTCACAACCGTGAGATAGGTGGTTAAAGTCTGTAAAGGAATCAATACGACGATCCAGCAAAAGCCTCGTGCACCCTAAGAACACGAAGCAACCCAAGGACAACCGCCTTCTGCATTTTTCCCGCAAGTGTTCTAGCATATTGTTGACACGCAGGGATGCTTTTTAAGCCATTAGCAAGTGAAAGCTTGGCACCTCCAAGAGCGCCGATGATAAGGACGGTCAATTTAATAGAATATTCCTGGTACAATCGTTGCAACTCCCTTATAAGGTCTCGATACATCTCTTTCTTTTCATTCTCCTTGGTTATGATGTTTTTGTCAGCTGGTGCCGAAAATTCGGTAACGAACATGGTTCGCTTCTCGCAGTCAAGAAGAACCATGTCAGGCCTCCAGTGAGCAACAGAAACAATTGTTGAGAATATTAAGTTCCAGTATATGCGGCACTTCCCATTCTCGACAATTGACACAATTTCCCTAGGAGCATTTAGAGGAGCGATATTAAGGTTAATGCCGTAGGAGTGACAAGAGATGGTAATAAAGCACTCTTAGTGCCGCATTGTGCCTTTGAATGTAGGTCGTTCCCGCGTGAGTTGGACAACTAGATAGTATGTGAGCTAAATAATCGGGGTGTGCATGGCACGCCCTGCAGCTATCATCGGGAATGTCTTGGCTCAAAATGTGGCGACGGTATGTTAAGGTGGAAATGACACCGTCTTGCCATGCAAAAATGAAACCCTCCGTACCAGACTTCAATGCGGGCGATTTAAGGAAAGCAAACGTTAGTTCACAAGACATTGACTGATCCTTCACAGTTTTGTGGAAGATACCGTGCATCCTCTTATCGAGGAGCTGTTCATGAAAGTTTTTCTCTTGTGCTTTCTTAATCCGGGCTTTCAGGAGTGAGTACTCGAGATAGATAAGATTTGATGCATTTTGCTCACCGCTAATACTGAAGTAAGTCCGAGTGCTTCAGCAGCCTCCTCCGCTGCTTTGTACAGAAACGCTCCTTAGTCTATTTCTTCGTTATTCCTGACCATTTTTAGAAGAGGGTCTCTTCCATTTGCTACTCTATGTGCTGTACCCAGAATAATCCTGTTGTGAAGACATTCAAGACTAAATATTCCGCGACCCCCTTGACGGCGTGAGATGTACAGTCGCGGAACGGAAGACTTAAGATGCATGC
>NC_046663.1:136058194-136059621 GCF_010883055.1 Belonocnema kinseyi
CGACTGAATCACGACTTGCTAGAGTGCTACGATGCGAGTGTGGCCCCTGAACGGGGTTACATGGCACGGCTGCATGCTCTGTAGTGCGAGAAACACCCGGAGTTATCGCACTTTCCGCAGCAACGTCTGCGAAACCATGCTGAACTACTCCGTAAAAGGGGCTATGTAATTCAGTGTGCATGCAGTATGTGATTGACTACATCACATCTGGCAGGAATTTTACCGCCAAGGTTCGACAGTTCGCGCGCAAACTCCGGACCCATTATCACACACTTAACAAGTCAAAGCTGCTGACCATCAGGCAGCATATTGTTGAGAGAATACGGATACTATCTGACGCTAAGAGAATTCTAGATCGAAGGGAGAGGTGGGTCAGAGAAAATCAACAGTTTCTCTCTGACCCATCTCGACTCTTTCAAGACCCTCCAGTTACGGTCGAACATACACCCAAACCAGAGGAGTTCGAAGTATTTTGGAGAGAAGTCTACGCAGTTCAGCATAGACTGGACGAAATCTCAGAAAATATAATGAGCTTCAAGGAGTTATATGTTGACCTCATAACACTTGATATAGAATGCCCACCCATCACTACCGAGGAGATGAAAAAAGTATTAAGAGGGATGAAGAACTATTCCGCACCGGGACCAGATTGTATCAAAACCTTCTGGTGGAAGAAGTTTTCTTCAACGAGGCTCAAAGAACTACGTAGCCGGATGGCGCGAGAACCTGCTCATCGATAGATGTGTCTGCAAAGATGCAGCATTCTACCAGCGTGACCTATCGATGGCCTGGATTGATTATCGGAAAGCTTTCGATTCGACATCCCATAGACTTATCAACTGTCTTTTGGAAAGCTTAAAGGTTCATCCGCAAATAGTTTGGTGCATAGAGAGATTGATGCCGCTTCGGAAAACCAGATTTACTATCTCACCTGGAAAAAATCGTGTGACAACTAACAAGGTCACCTTTCAGAGAGGTGTCTTTCAGGGCGACACCATGAGCCCACTCCTCTTTTGCCTTACATTATTGCCACCATCTCTAGCACTTCGCCATTCCGACAGGCACTTGTGCGGCAAACCTGCAGATCGAAAGTACAAGTTCACTCACGTATTTTACATGGACGATATTAAGATCTATGCTAAAAACAGAGAGCAACTACATCTAGCTCTGGGGATTGTCGAACGATATACTAAGAAAATTGGAATGGAATTTGAGTTAGACAAATGCGCCAAGGTTTATTTGAAGCGAGGAAAACTTAATGGCATCCCTGAAGATCCTGAGCTCGTTAATAGAAGCGCCATATGACACCTTTGCGATGGAGAGATTTATACATACTTGGGCGTGCCACAGAGCCGCATTCAGGATGTGACATCTATAAAGGATACTCTCCGAAGCAGATACAAACGTCTCATCCGACAGATTTGGTT
>NC_046663.1:136059721-136081082 GCF_010883055.1 Belonocnema kinseyi
TATATATTTATTTCTGTCAAAAATCCACCTAAGCCCATTGAGGTAGAGACTTTTTGGAGATAGGTATAAGAGCGCCCGATACTCCTATGGAAAAAAGGTAACTTGCCCAACCGAGACAGGTGCGTTTGCACATACAAAGCAGCTCATCAGCTCGTCCTGTCAAGGCCTAGATTGACTAACAGAAAGCTTTCGATTCAACCTCTCATAGACTTATCATCTGCCTGTTAGAAAGCTTGAAGGTTCATCAACGCATAGTGAGTTGCATAGAGAGATTAATTCCCATTTGAAAAACTAGATTTACGATCCCATTTGGAAAATATCGAGTGACAACGAACAACGCTACATTCCATAGGGGCGGCTTTCAGGCTAACACCATGGGCTCTCTGCTTTTTTGCATTACTCTTTTGCCTTTGTATCCCACAATATGAAATTCTTCTGGATACCTCTGTGGCGACACTAATCATCCCGAGCATAAGGTCACTCATGTATTCCTTATGGATGACCTAAAGATTTATGCTTCTGGTAAAAGCAAACTTCAATGTGCTTTAAATATCGTCAAGTAGCACACAGTAGAAATTGGCAGCGACTTTGGATTGGATAAGTGTGACAAAATTCGTCTAAAGAAAAGAAAGATTACTGGGGTTCCCGAGATTCCTATGCTTGCGAATATAAGTGTTATTAGACATCTTGAGACTAGCGAGACCTATACATACCTGGACATGCCTCAAAGCCGCCTTCAGGACGTAACATCAGTGAATGAGTCTCTTCGAAGGAGATACAAGCATCTTGTTCGGAATATGTGGTCTTTAAATCCGACGGAATTGAACAACGTATCTGCAACTAACATTCTTGCTATCCCGGTTCTACTCTACTCGTTTAAGGTGGCTCAATGGACGAATAACGAGCTTAAGGCCTTTGACATCGCCACACATAAGATCATACATGTGCATAAGAGCTTGTATATCAATTCGTCCGTTCCGCGATTACACACTTCAGGCAGTCGAGGTGGACGCTTTCTTCTTAATCTTCACTGTCTTCATAATCAAATTCTTCTAAGTAAAGCTTACATCGTTGCAAATGGTAGAGATCCTTCCTTAAAAATGGTCAGAACCCACGACACAATTGGCAAAGAAGCGTTTCTTTACAAAGCCGCGAAGCAGGCAGCCGAGACCCTTGGTCTGAATTTTAACATCAGAAGTGAGGAAAGTGCATTACTACATCTAGATGGTTCTTTTCTAAAACTCGAAGTAAAGAAAGCAGAGGTTGAAAAATTCCGAAAAGAGCTACTTAACAAGAAAATGCACGGAAACTTTTACAGAAATGTAAACATTTCATGCCAAGAAGTTCCCAGCGATATGTACAGAGTGTGTCATGCACACGCTGAGTAAATCAAAAGATACTGAAGTATATCAAGATGACATCATTGTAGACACCCAAATTCTAAAAGATAATTTAACTTTTCTAAAAAGTATTCAATGCTCGTGTTAAAAAGTAAGAGGGAATTGAGATTGGGAAAGCGTCATTTCTTTTTCACAATAGAAAGAGGCAATAGAAATATCCCCGACTCTAAGAACATTGCTGCAGATTTAACGATTTTTAGAAATATGTCAGTACTTGCTGAAATCTATTGAATTATTTTCCCTGGTTGCTAAACTGTTGTATAATCTCTTAAAGAAAAACGTCAAGTTTTACATCGGTGAGTCAGAAAATAATTTATTCTATACATTCGAAAATAAATTAATGGAACAGCCCCTATGAGCGATTTATAGTCATCAAGCTTGTGCAGAATTATACTATGTTTCCAGCTCAGTAGTTTGACGAGCAGCTGTGTTGTAACAAGAAAATGACCACCATTTTCATTCAGTTTTATTTTTCTCAAAAAGAACTAATGAAACTGAGACGAGATATTACAAGCATCGAGTCAGAGACAACAAATATGTGAATCCATGAATTGAACTGACTCTTCCTGTGTAACAAAACCTATATCCTAGAATTTCCGAATTACGTGCGATACTAACAAATAATTATGACAACCACTAGAAAAAAAAAAAGTAAGAGCTTCTTTCGATTATTTCACCGTGCTCAAGAAACCTACTACCTTTTTAAGACAACCAAAATTTATTCCTACTTACTATTGGCGAGAAAATTGTAGGCATCTGGGTTTGAAACTTAATAACACAGCCAAAAAAAATGCTAGTATAAGTAATTATATAACTAGTATAGTCATTTGAAAGCTCAAAGTGTTCGGACACATTTAAGAATAGGCAGCTTTAGAGCATTATTTTTGATACAAGAGGAAATCTGAAAAATTTCCAAAAATTAATGATTATTAAGAAAACATTTATGAACAAATTGCAGTTAACAAATTCTAGAAATGATGATAATCACGATATTTTCCGACAATTCTTTTTGTGGGAAAGTAAGTGTTAGAAACTAGCGGTGGTGCCTTTTTTGCTGCCGTTCGAAAGATGCATCAAAGTCTGGGCAAGATTTCAATAGCACATGGTTCAAATAAAGGCCTTCCAAATAAAAAAAAATTCTGTAAATATCGCGATTTTTACGAAATCAAAAACAATCACGTCCTTACGGGAAATTTTAAATAATTATAGAGCCGATCCGTTACTGTTTGAAGTTTGAATCGCTTTAATATCTTCATTAGAACTGAAAATAGTACAGTTGCAGATTTTCATAATTTTAAGCAACAATTTTTATTATTTATAAAATTTGTTAACTGCAATTTGTTAACAAATGCTCTAAAGTAGACACTGCTTAAAAAAACATTCAGTAAACCACTGATACCGCAAAAATTATTTACCCTGTACCCTAAAACCTCATGGCTTCATGATCCTCTTACCCCGTCATAATAAAGCCCCATAACCTCAAAATCCCATAACCTCATTCAGAAGAAAAATATTGTTTGGGAAAACAGGACAATTTTCTGAGTTTTTCTTGTGCAACATAGCCATGCTCTATAACCCCGAAATTTCATAACAGCATAACGTCAAAACCCCGAAATCATAAAAGTTACGTGAGTGAAGTCATGAATCACGGTCTACTTCATTACTATTTTTTTAACCTCTCTTCGACGTCTACGATACCACAGTATGCTTGTTGTCCAGCATATTTTTTACAATATTTATGGAATTGAATTCTTTCGTGGTATTTTAACAATTGTTGAACGAAAAAACACTACTACCACCACTACTACTTTCTACGATTGCAATCGTAAAAAGATCTACCATTTTTTCTGGAATTTGAAATCCTGCTACCTTAAAGAACACTGGAGATGGTGAAACTGCTTCTAAGGAAGATGCATGGAATGATCCACTCTCCAATTCTCTGAGGTAACGAAACCAGCGAAGGCGCGCTGCCCTGCAGATGGACGGTAGGGTGTGAGGATGAAGCCGGAGTGTGTCCGACGACGAGTTGACGTTATCCTCGTAAAAGTCGGCAAGCCCACATGCTTAGTCCTGGAGAGGTATGGAGGCTATTACCCCTAGGCCGGCGGATTCACCCGCGATTCCAATGGGAGCTCTACCGTGTGATCCGAGGAAACTCTTTTTGATTGCCCAAAATTATCTGCTATGCTTACAGATCAATGTTGAACCAAGATAATGAGTATGCTGTGAAAATGAAGTTTGTTACACCAATTGTTTTGCAGGAACCCAAGAGCAAAGGCAATTTTTATTTTTGTTTGACTCGCACAGTAGGATTAAACTCCAGTAATTTGCAAAAAATTCAGTATGCAATCGCGTCCAGCGTAACCAAAGCTTCTATGTCTGAGATAAGTAATAAGAAAGAGCATGAAGTAGTCCTTGATGTACCTGTGGCTGATATGGAGATTGATAAAGCAACTGATGAAGATATCAATGAAGAGTGCAACGAGATTCACGACAACACTGACCAGGAAGAATATGTTGTAATGAAGGAAAAAGATGGTACGCCGCGCCCATTCAATTAAGAAGAACTGAATGATTAAATCAGAGAACTAGAACTGCCGAAGGATGGGGCTGAATTACTAGCTTCAAGACTGAAACAAATATGCTATCCAAAAGAACAAAGGTTTTATTTTATCGCAATGAGGATGAGGCATTCCAAAAATACTTTGACATTAATTGAACATACAAATCGTTTTGAGTAAGATTAAAATAAGAAGAACATAATTGGCAGATTTGCGGTGATCTAGAGATCTTGAAAATGATTCTAGGTCAGCATTAAGGTTTTACGAAATTACTATGCTTTCTTTGCTTGAATGATAGCAGGGATCGCAAGAATCATTATGTCAAGAAAGATTGGTCAGCTCGAGAGCGTATAGAAACTGAATAAAAAAATGTTATAAACAAACCTTTGGTTGAGCCGGCTAAAATTCTACTTCATCCTTTGCACATCAAACTCGGTTGGATGAAACAGTTCCTAAAAGCTTTGGATTAGGAAGGAAAAAGTTTTGCTTATTTATTCAAACGATTCCCAGCTTTATCGAGCGCGAAATTGAAAGGAGTTTTTGATGGACCTCAAATTCGTAAGATGTTGAGATATGAATCTCCATTGCCACAATGAATGTCAAGGAACGAGATGCATGGTTGAGCTTCAAGAATGTGGTTGAGAATTTCTTACGCAATCCCAAGAGTGACAACTACAAGTAATTACTGTCTGACTTGCTGAAAAACTACCAAAAAAATGGGTTGCTTAATGAATTACAAGCTACACGTTCTTGATTCCCACCTGGAAAACTTTCCAGAAAATCTTGGAAATTACAATGAGGAACATAGAGAACGCTTCTATCAAGGTATCAAGGACATGGAAAGACTTTACCAAGCATGATCCAGGAATAAACGGTTTAGCCATCAGCTCATCCAATCTACACCCAGCAATCTTGATTTTCAGCGGCGTATTTAAGGAAAATAGCGCCAATCGCAAGCATAGAAAATTGTACGCCCCTGTGCGGATATGGAAAGACTTTATCAAGCATGATCCAAGAATACACGGTTTAGCCATCAACTCATCCAATCTACACTCAGCAATCTTGATTTTCAGCGGCGTATTTAGGGAAAATAGCGCCAATCGCAAGCATGGAAAATTGTACGCCCCTGTGCAAAACACAAGCAAAATATATTTGCCTCTACTACTCATTTTCCGGTTTGTTTTTAAATTTTAAATTAAATAGATAACTTTTATAATATTTGAAAGTCGTGTCTTTTGAAATATTTGAAAAATTATTAATGAAATTAAAACTGCACGGAAAAAATTGATGGTCAAAGTTAGAAGGTCAAAATTTACAGAGCCAGACATGCCTTCTACATGGTCAAATGTTCCTTCCAAAATGTTGTCGACACAGTTAAAAATACTCTCATTGTATAGCCAGTCTGATTTTTATAAGGATATCAGATGCACTAGCAGGGATAACTAAGGTATCCCTTTCGGGATAATCAAAATGCACATCTTGTTTTCACTCATTTCGAGCATCCATGAAGGAGCAGCTAAGCCATCGTGTGTGGTCAATTGCTTGATTTTTGCGCGTCAATCATGCGCGTGAAAATTTAAAGGTCACCTGAACACCATGCAGTAGTGTTATCAGTCAAGAAAAGAAAGTTTTTACCCTATAGTATTCATGTGTAAGGTGCGTGCATCTGTTGAAAATCTAATTAAACCATCTTATTTTGTAAGTATCTTCTTTAAATAAGTAATAGCAATAATAATATTTTACATAAATAATGTGACATTTCAGATATTTAAGTCTAACCTTTTTGAGGTTAATGTAAGTTTGCACTAGATTATCATTATTTCAGTAATCACTGGCAATTCCAGCATTAATCTATTGAGCTTAAACTAAAATTGTATGTATTAATTTAAAAGAAAATTGTTATTTTTCAGTTCTAAGATCCTTCCACCCTTGAGATCCATGAGATTCGTATAGGGACACATGGCAGGGCCAGGGTCATTGCACAATATATTTAGAGGTAATTAATCATCAAGAAGAAATCCACTTTATTTATATTTTTCTGTATCCTTATTGAAGATTGGAAGAAAAATTATATCCTCAATTGTAAATTATTCTTCTTTTTTCGAATTTTTCTTTTTTTAGGTAAAACTAATTTTTTAACCTAAAATTGAACTATTTTGTTAAAATTTTATATTTTTGGGTTGAAAATCTATTTTTTATATTTGAAATTTGTCTTTTTGTCTTTTAATTTTAGAAACTCAACTGCTTGATTCTAAATTTATGTAGTTTATCGAAAATTCGTCTTTTTGTGTATACAATTAATCTTATCAACTGAAAATTCAACTATTTGGTTAAAAATGTATGTATTTTGTTGACATTTTATTTAATTGAGATTTTACTTTTTCATAAAAACTTCATATTATGGGGTTTAAAATTTCACTATTTTGTATTGAAAATTCGACTATTTGTCTTGAAAATTCACTTGTTTCAAATTTTACGTAATTTCTTACAAATTTATTTGTTTTGTGATTTATAATTTTAGCAGAAAATTCATATCTTCGGTGGAAAATTTAATATTTTTATAAAAAATTCCCTTTTGAGGAAAATCATTTGATTTTTTCAACTAAAAATATTTTTTAATTTCAAGGATGTTACACATGCAAAAACTTAAATCTAGTAAGACAACCCAACTTTTTGGGTAAAAGTTCTTTTTTTTTTAACAGGCTACTATAATATTCTTGGTTCAGAATTCATTTTGATTGCTTAAAAATTCCATTATTTGGTTTAAAACGCAACTGCTTTGCTAAAATTTCATTTTTTAGTTGAAGGTTTATTTCTTTGAATAAAAATTTGACCATTTTTATGAAAATACGTTTCATGCCGGTTTGAAAGTAAATCTTTTACAATTACAGTTAAACTATTTAATTTTTGGTAAAAAATTTATCTATTACTGGTGAAAATTAAACTTTTTGGTTAAAAAAGATTGCTTTTTTAGTTGAAATTTCAAATTTTGTATTAAAAATTTAAATATTATATTTAAAATAAACTTTTAAGGTAAGAATTCTACTACTTTGTAGAAAATTCGTCCTTTTGCCTTGAAAATTAAAATATTTGGCCGAAAATTAAACTTTGTTAATAATTCCTTTGTATTGTTAAAATTTGGTTTATCAGAAAATGTAACTATTCCATGTGTGGGTAAAACTTTATTATGTATACTAAATAAGTTCGAAAATCGTGCTTTTTTATAGAACATTAATTTTCTTGGTCGAAAATTCAACTTTTTGGTTGAAAATAAATTTATTTGGTAGAAAATTATCCTTGTTTGTCGATAGATCTGCTTTTAGATTGAGAATCTTGTTAAAAATTCCTTTTTTCAAGAAACTTTATTTCTTGGTTGAAAATTGAACTATTTTAACGAAAATTCGTTTCATGTTTCTTTGAAAACTAATCTTTTAAACTAATAATTAGACTATAAATGCCTAATATGCCGGACAACCATCATGTTAAAACCACATGTTCTGCCGTATTTCTAAGCTCAAGCCTTCAAGCAATATTAACAGTTCATTTTTCAAAATGTCTTGATATTTTAAACCATTTAAGCTGCCTTCGGTAATGTGGGGACCGATCAGTTTGTTGTCAATTATTCCACACCATGCGTTGACAGTCCATGGACGCTGGTGTTCGACTTCACGAAACCACTGCGGATTTTCAATACTCCAGTAGTGCATGTTTTGTCGATTAAGGTAGAACATTTGGAAAGTAGGATAGTGAAAATAGAAAATCAAAACGAGAGGTTGGAGTAGGGGAGAGTGTGAGTAATGAGAGAGAAAGGATAAGGGAAATAGAAAGAAGATTAGAAAGGAAAGAAATAAATGAAAGAAGAAGAAACATTGTGATAAAAGGGTCTAAGATTAGAAGAGAAAAGTTGAAGAAAGGAGTAGAAAATGTGCTAAAAAGGATAGATACTGAAGTAGAGATTGAGGAAAAGCAAAGTGTAGGAAAGAAAACGCGAAGAGGAAAATAAATTTTACTAGTGACCTAAGTACATTGGAACATAAGAGGGAAGTAATGACAAAAAAGAGGCTGTTGTTTGGAAGCTCGGAGAGAATAGAAGATAATTTGAAATGGGTAGCAAGGAATATGCAGTATACGTTAAGGAACATAACAGATGAGTAAAGAAATAAGGGTTAAAAAGTTTGGGTTAAGTATGAAAGAATACAGCTAGATGGAGTATGGTGGAATTGAGACAAAGAAAGAGAAGAGATGGTAAGAAATAAGTTGCCGGAAAACTAAGAAAGAAAGGAGAACTTTAGGAAAGGATTGGGAGTGATGGACAACATATATATTCTGAATTACCTGACAAATAAAAGGATTAAAACGGAGAAAGGAGCAATGATAGCAATATTCGTAGACGACTCCTTGGATAGAGTCAAGATAGAAAAAGTTATGGTTAAAAAGGGGATACGAAAAAGCTTAATAAAGAGAGTATCGGACATTTTCAGACAAAAAGCAGGGCAAAGATAAAGTAGGCGATAGTTTCTCATTATTAACATGAGTCAGACAATGTTGTGCTCTGAGCCCACTTTTATTTAATATATTAATCTCAGACCAAGACGAAGAATTAAAGAGAAAGGGATGGGGAGGAGTTAGGATGAAAGCGGAAGATATATACGCTGGAATACGCGGGCGATATAGTGTTGATGGCAGAAGATAAAGAAGGGATGGCGGGCTCATGAGGTTTAGAAAAGAAAGGGGAAGAAATGACTGGAAAATGGAAGAGAGTAAAGTTAGAAGAAGTAAAGGAAATTATGTATTTGGAATATACCTTCCAATCTAATAGAGAGCATAGAGCTCATATAAGAGAAGGGATAAAAAAAGCAGCAGGTATAATGAAACAGTTACAGGGAATAGGGAAAACGTGGTTGAAGAAAGATTGCAGAAGGAGAATGTGGTTATTTGATACGCTGGTATGGTCGGTATTAGGTCATGGAGTGGAGATATGGGGATGGAAGGAAGGGAACGAAATTGAGAGCTTACAAGAAATGTATATAACGTAGAACCAACAAGATAGGAAGAGGAAAGAGGGAGTTTTTTTAGTGAAAGAGATATAGGAAATGGGAATGGAGTCAGCTATGAAGAACTGGAGGGAAGAGACAGGGAAAGATAATTAATTAAAAGATGGGAAATGATTGGGCAATCAAAATATAATGAATGGTATAAGATGATAAAAAAGGAAGGAGTACCAAGGTATTTAGAAAAGAGATTTATGTAATCGTTTACAGAGAGTAACGACTAGTAATTCTGACATGTCTTAACGAGTGGTAGTTAAGAGTGGGGTCTTGCAGGGGACCTGCAGTACTGAATAGACTCATCAGTTAGATGCAAGAAGAACAAGTTCGGCCCGTGCTTTCGTTTGAGATTAAGGGCCTTTCTTTAAATCCAGCCAAAACTTACGCTACTATTATTTGGCCTTTGACTTCTCCTTCCTTACGCTTACGATGATATAACGGATGAACTTGATGGGAAGCTAGAAAGGGCATTAAATGCATGAATAAGTTTTCTACCAAATTCTTCAAAAAAATAACACATTACTCTACATCGGGAGAGAGCTGGCTTCTTGCCCGTGGCGAAAAGAACGCAATTTTTGATGGGCAATTTGATCTTTAAAATATCTAGATATAAAGCCCTTCATAGAAGGTCCCTCTTACTATCATTTTAAAATCTAATTTTTTAAGCACTTATTCCATAATCCAGATATTTTACTCTAAATTACCCATTGGTGACAGTATTAAATATTATGTTCAACTCGTAGAAGTAATGCAGTTTTCGATTTTATTTAACACATACCATTTATATATGTTTTATTCTACTGTGCCCCAATATTAGTTTTAAGAATATTACTGTTACTATTACTATATTTTTGTTCCTTAGAGGGCTACTTAACTTCAAGAACTTTTTTTTAATGAATTTGAAATTACAAAATAGTTTAATTTTCAATCATAAAGATGGATATTTAGACAATAACCTAAATTGTTAAAAAAAGAAGTTTAACTTTCAAGCAAGTAATTGATTTTTTATTTCAGAAGATTAGGTTCTTCTTTATTTATTTATACTCTCTCCCTTTTACGGGTTTAAGAGTCTTTATATAACAATTACAAGTATTATTACAAACAAGCCTTATACTACCTTACGAACTATTCGCTTCATACAGTCTTAAATTATTATTCTTATTTGTAAATGCTTGCGAGTTTGCCCTGGGCTTCCACTTTCTCTTACCATTATCACTTTCAAATTTTGACTCTAGTTCGCAACACTACTTCGTAACTCTCCTTCTTTCGAAATAATTTTTTGGCTTTTTTTCTACTATCCTATGCAAACAGCTCTCTCTCAGATCTTCTAGCTTCTTCATCCATTCCTCCCCCTGACCATTTTCATTCAGAATCCATTTAATTCTCTCTTCTGTACTCTCCCCTTCCCCTTCGGCCCCTGTACAACTGTCTAACACATGCAACCATGTTTCCTCCTCATATCTACATACTCTACAAACATTCTCCTCTTCATTCATCCAATATCTACACGCTATTATACCCTCTCCCATTCTGAATCTCACTATTCTATTCCATTTTCTCTCCTTTTTAATCTTTTTCAGATACTCTGGTACCCCCTGCCTCTTAACCATTCTAT
The DNA here is from genome assembly GCF_010883055.1 of Belonocnema kinseyi. Taxonomy (NCBI): domain Eukaryota; kingdom Metazoa; phylum Arthropoda; class Insecta; order Hymenoptera; family Cynipidae; genus Belonocnema; species Belonocnema kinseyi. Next base: position 136,070,346 of record NC_046663.1, read on the forward strand.
ACCAGCTATTGTACCTTGAATCTGCGATTCTTTCACATCTTCCCTCACCTTGCCTTTACTTCATCTCTTGCTCTATTTCCTCACACTCTGTATCCCTCTCATTTATATCACATTCACGCCTTATTTCATATCTCTCCTCCTCCCAATTTTGAACGTCCCACGTTAGCCCGCCTATCTTTATCCATGACCTCGCGAGCACACGCTTGTGCAAATTTGCTTCCCTTTTCCCTTCTTAGTTTCTCTTCTAAGTTCCAGGCTCTTTTCACTTGTTTCACCACCATTTTTTCTCGTCCTGTTTCTTCTCTCAGTATATAACCTGGGCAACTCCAGCTCACTCCCAAAACCCATCTCAAAAATCTTTCATCCAAACTTTCTATTCTCTTGTGTTCTTTCCATCCCCAGATTTCCACACCATAGCTTAAATCTACCACCACGTCATTTATCTTCCATTCGTACTCTAATCCACCCGTTTATTTCTAAAACACATCATCTTGGTCTTGTTCACATTTATTGTTAAACCCTCTTCTCTCACATATTCTTCGAACACTTTCATCAACAAATTCATACCTCTTTCATCAACCGCTAATAGCACTACGTCATCTGCATATGACAGTGAATACAGTTTGCCCGTTCCTAATGTTGTCCCTCCTTTCCCTTTCACCTTCAACTTGTCCTCTAAGTCTGCGAGAAGAATACTAAATAGAAGAGGGCTCAAAGGACACCCTTGCCTGAGACCTCTTCCTGTCTAAAATTCCTCACCTTTCTTATCTCCTATCTTCACCCTTATCTTAGTATCCACAAATATTTCTTTTATCCTCTCTATTAAACCTTCGTCTACTCCTCTCTCTTTCATTGCTGCCCATAAGATCCTCCTGTTAACTGAGTCGAATTCTCCCTTAAAGTCTACAAAAAATGCGACTAGCTTCCATTTCTTCCGCCCTACGTTCTTATTGACTAGATATTTGAACACGTAGACGTTATCTATGGTTCCCATCCCTTTTCTAAGCCCCGTTTGGTTGTGTGGTATACTTCCCGTCTCTTCCACCTGTCTTTCCAACCTCTTTCTAAGCACTTCCGCATAAATTTTATATCCCACGGAAATGAGTGTGATACCTCTATATTCCTACACCTTTTTGCCTTCTTCTTTCTAAATCAACGGTACTACCAGTCCTGTCTTCCATTCCTCCAACCACCCTTCTCCTTTCCATACCTTCTTGCAAATCCTCTACATCTCTTCCCTCACCCCTAATCCTCCATATTTCAGTGCTTCATTTTCCAAGCCATCTTACCCTGTTACTTTGTTTCTTTTCAACCTTGAAAGAGCCTCATTCACCTCATGCCTACTAATCTCGTTGTCAATTTCCTCGTCCCCAGCGACCATTTTTCTTCCTTGTCCCTTTACCATATATTCCACTTCTTCTAGCAGCCCCTTGAAGTGCTTTGTCCACTCTTTCATTCCTATTTCTTCATTTATACCCTTCCTTCCTCCCCTTTCCCTATTTATCACTTCTCATTCCCTCCCTTCTTTTACTGCCTTCTCTACCTCTGCCATATAACTTTTTTTCTTCTGCCTTTTCTCCTTTATCAATCTTTGGTGCTCCCTCTTTCTCCTTTTGAGTTCTCCTTTTTCCAATTACCCTTTCCTTCATTTCCTCACACTCTCCTTCATCCTATCTTCGCTTTCCCTGCATTCATCGTCCCACCAGCCTCTCCTAAACCCCTCTTTTTTTGTCTCGGTCTCACCTCTTCCCTTACTTTATCTATTGCTCCTTCAAGTATTTCTAGCAGTGTGTCAACTCCTTCTTCTTGCGACCCCCTATCTCCTCGTTTTCTATTTTTTCTCTAAATTCTCTCAATTTTTCCTCCCCCAAATGCCCATTTTCACTTTATTTTCTCTCTTTTCTTTCCTCTTCACCCTACTGCCCTTTGAGGTACCACATCTCATTGTCGCGATTACCGGAAAGTATTCTGAGCCTATCACGTTGCCCACTTCCATTCGAACCATCAGCCTCCTTATTCTTTTTTCTGCCAGAATGTAATCTATTGCGGTGTCCCCTATACCCGCGTACATATATTCACCTTCGTCATCTCCTCTTTTATTGCCGGTACAAATGAACCATCCCACCTCTCTCAGTGTCTCCAGTAGTCCCCTAACCTCCCGATCCGTTTACTTTTGTTTCGATTTTCTTATAAATACCTCCTTTTCTCTATCCCGTACTTCTACCCCTTGTTCCTCAGTCCACGCATTCAAATCCCCTCCTACTAGGACCAGCCTCTCCTCTTTCTCCTCTATCCATTTCCTTGTTGTTCTCCATCCTCCCTCTTCTCCTCTTCTTCTGCACACGCATACTACATCCACACTAACTTTCCCTAATTTTATTCTTCTAACAATTGTTCCATCCTTTTCTTCTATATACTCTCTCTTTTCTTGCTCTACCACCAGTTCTTTTCTTACCCCTGACATCATACCACCCATTTCTCATCCTTTCACGTTCTCCTTTTTTGCTGCTTGCTTCTTCCACACATATGCTTTCAGTAATGCTCTTTTGAAGCATTTCCACTCTTTCTCATCCACCCACGTCTCACTCATCATTATCACATCACATTTATGCATTTCTCCCAAAAATTCTTTGTCCTTGTTTTCTAGTTCTGACACGTTCCAGAATGCTAATTGCACGTCGCTCTTTTTGTGCTTATCTCCTTTATTCCTTTCATTCAGATCCTCTTGCCCCCCCCCCCCGCGACTCTTGCATTCCCCTTTTCATGCTCTTTGTCCCCTTCACTCACTACCAGTTTCCTACGCTCCATCAGTTCTTCTACTTCATCGTCCTAAATCTATATCTCTCCATTACCCCATATCCTATCTCTGCCATTTCTTACCCTATTACCTTTACACCTCTGAGTCCATGCCTTTAGATCGATTAGCCACTTTTGAAATTGCAACTAAAAACTATACTACTTATGAAATAAAATAAAAAAATTAATCATTTAAAATGCGATTATAATTGAACGATCGAAACATGTTACGCGAGTTAACCTCAAAACCTCAAAGGCAGGGCAAAACAAAAGAAGGTTAAAATACCCCCTCCTCCTCCTCGCTTAGTCTTGGATCATATATCCTAAATGCTCAAAACTGGACCTGGCACATAAGCGCCAGATTATATAGGCTTAAATACACCCCGCGTATTTTGAATCATGCACTACTATCAACTGTGAAATTCTGTGAACTTGTATTGCGTTACGAGGTGGCGATGGGTGGATGAAGAAGCAGTGACTCGCCGCGATGTATTAACGACTTTGAACTATGATTAGATTGCTGCTCCAAACAGTGATCCCAAAAGATTGGCGCATGCTCGAATCAAACTGCGCCCATTGACTAGTTTGCTTCCTGATTTGAAACTCAAATACAATTGGGCGCTACAACCTATAAACGTCACTACACTCGAAAATCGATACAGATTCTGAGCGAAATATCACGTCACGTGTACATTAAGCAAGTGTTACTATCGAGAGTCGTTACTATCGTTATTCTTTCCAGTGTATTCTAATCCACTGATGATGAGCGGAACAACGTATCACATGCGTACAGCAAGTGTTACGAAAGAATCTTTACAATCAAACTCGACAATATCGTTTAGAACTTTATAATAGGGAATACCCCTTCAAGTCTCAGGATCTGTAGTTATCATCCTCACCTCACATACGACGTGTAAACGTTTGTTTAATCTTAGACTAGTTGACGCCTTTGGCAACTTAATGTTTTGTTTTAATGAGAAATCCTAATCTAACCATACAATGTGTTGTTCTATATCTTGCTTTTTCTCTCGATAATTTTAGTAGTCTAAAAAGGTCAGCGAACAAAGCTGACGAAACGCCGTAAGAATGATTGCGAATTTTCCATTTAAATTCACTCCCTTTAATAGACAAACAAATTTTTCGTAATTTATGCATCAGCAATTAACAGCGATCACCAACAGCAGTCACTATCTCTGCATGTTTGACGTGGAGATAGGGGGGCTTTTTTCGAGTTTGACAAAGTGAGTGTGGCAAAGACCTCGCCACATTTATCGCATCTTTTTTTAATCTGTTAGGTTCGAGTGAGATGAGAATATGACTCACACCTCAATATGATTACGACTAATACCTTCAGACAGGAAATGTATGGCAAATGACACAATCACATACTTCAAGTATTTTAAAATAGCGTAGATAAAGTCTAGCTAACGTATATCTGAAGTATAGATAAAGTATAGATAAAATATGGTTAACGTATTCTGTACAGAATGGCACTTATTTGTTTTTCAAGGTGTCCTAGAAACGTGATAAAAGTAATGCATCATAAATGATAGCTCGTCCGATAATGTAAAAAGTTAGCGAGTTTAGAGATTTCGCTTGAAAAAAATTCTATTGGAGCCTTTCGCGACTGCATCGCAAAAGCGTATTAATAAAATTTTGAAGTTCTATAAAAATTCATTCAACTTTTTTGGACGAGATAATACTTCAGAATTGAAAATAATCATCTCTGTAATTTATCATATAAAGTTAAATAATTAGAGTTACAATGTACATTTTTATTTGCATTTTACTTATTTCAGAAATTCCTAACAGTATTTTTTGATTTTACGAAAAGCCTAATTATGGATCTCTAATTTTATGTATTTCAGGTATCACATTATCTCCATTCATCAAAAATAGGGCTATAAATACTATATCCATACTTTTCGTATACTTTATATATATTTTTCCGATACTTTAAACATACTTTAAATGTTTTGATCTATATTTAACAGATATACTTTAACCATATTATACAATTTCCCAGATGTTTTCCTGGATAAATCCCATGCCAAAAAAATTTTACTCGGGCTACAAGTTTCGGTAAAAGGGATATATAATAATTTTCACCAATACTATACCTTATTATAATCAAAGCCCGCAAATGTTTCAGCTCTCCGAGGAACGCAAAGGGATGGTGGAACGTAAGCTTCGCTATGACGTTCACCAGCGGAACTCAAGCTTCTTGAAAGCGTACCTCCACCGGCCGTGAACGATAAGGAACTAGCAAGACGTGTAGCTTCCTGTACGGCTGTTACCACCTAGAAATATAATTGCCAATGAAATAGGCAATTGACAGATAAAAATAGTCGTTTATAAATCGAAAAAGTGACACTGCGTGAATCGGATAATTATGTTTCTAAACTAAAGTTACTATCAAATGAAATAATAGTACCCTTGTTTGTTAAGCACAGTCACTGGCGTGACATTGAGGCGACATCATCAAGGTGTTATGTGAGCACTTTTTGAATCACAGCGTTCGAGCTAAATTAGACATGCTTGAAAAGTTCTTTCAACATATGGACTATCACATGTTGTTAAAGAGAATTTAAACATAATTTTAAAATGTAAATCATGGAGAAGACGTTGAATCCCAAGATTTCTTACGATCGAGAACGAATGATGAAAATAAAAATTGATAAAATTAATGGATTCTTCCATTAACGCTTCGTTAAAACTGCTTAACCAAGTTCTTTTTGATTTTTCATCACAGCATAACATTTTATTTTTTAGAAGAAATTAATCTTGATGGATTTTAGAAATATTGTTGTAATAATTTTGATAATAACGCGAGATAGACAATGCGTCAAAAGGCATTTTTATCAAACTTTTTTTCAGAAAAAATTTCACTTATGACTTTTTTTCGTATCTAGTTGCCGTTTTGGAAAAAACTTGAATTCTTGTTTTTCAGGCAAAAACAAATTCTTTCTTCTCTCCAAGGTTTGGGCAGATGACAGACGATCATAGAATATACTTTTAATATTAAAATGATCTATAAAAAATCAAGAGAAGAAAATGTTGTGTGCGAGCCATATAATTAAATTAAACGTACAATTAGTATCTAACTTGCCGATCAATTGTACGCACATGTTTAGTTAAAATAAATTTTAGAATTATAAAATGACAGAAAAAACGCTAAACTGTATGAGGCGTTCACGTGTACACTTACGGATACACGCACTGAAATCTAAGCTATTTGAGGCGCTAGTGTATACACTTATATACTGACACAAATCATAATATATTAAAATAGTAAAATATAATTATTCAGAAAAGAAAAGAGGTTGCAACGGTTGGGACGCACTAAAACTTAGCACTGGCCAGGTAGCCACATTCAACCTCGATAGGTAGCTAGCTATAGATATTACAATAAGTAGCAGGTGCGGTCAGACTAGTACGGGGAGATACCACTAGAAAGCGCAGGATCCCATTTCCTCGAAAGTAAGCTCGTTTAAACCGATTGTAAGAAGGCGAGCGAGTAGTAATTCGATAACCAGCGGGTGAGCGGTCCATAGACCGTTCGAACGATCTCTCGCCAGATCGACTTCACTTCAAAGCTACTGCACTGCAAGGGAAGGAGTTGCACATCTCGACGTGTAACCAAGGTATCTTTTTTGTTCAAATACACATACGGTGTACGCTGTTCCAGCTGCCGTAAATTTATCCTGGGTACGCCACCTCGCCTCTGCGAACCATTTTGATTTTGTTTTCGGGCAAGCCATCTAAGCTCCGAAAAAAGTTGATTGATTTTGTTTTTTTGGGTACGCCACCTCGGCTCTAAAAACCTAATCACATGTTTAACTAGGTAAGCTATCTTAGCTCCAGATTTTGATTTTGATTTTTGATTTTGATTTTTGATTTTGAATTTTATTTTTATTTCGATATTTTCATGGGTACGCAATCTTGTCTCCAGGCTTATATTATTTGAATTGAATTTACTCGTTCCTCCAGATGAACTTTATTTCGCCCTCCAGACATAAGATCAGTTTCCTTACCTAGGCGATAAATGAACGCTATCTCAGCTATCTCTCGTCAACCTATCTTGGTGTACGCTGTCTAGGCTGCCGAGTTTAAATCTTAATTCCTGGCGAAAGCTATATAAGCTGCAAAATCAGAAATATTCCTCTCTGCGGTGTACGCTAACCAAGCTACCTTCGGAAATCTCCAAGGTGTGAAGGCTATTTCAAGGCTGAACTATGTGCTCAATTTCTGCGAACTGTTAGAATAAACGACATAATTCATATTATTTATTTTACTTATGAAATACAATACTAGAAATTGATCTGTAAATGAAACAGGGATTTCGAAATAAATAAGGTTACTTGTTTTGAAATACTGTCTGGTTCAATCTGTACTAGCATGTCCTAAGTCTATAATTATAATATATGAGCATAAAATATTTAAATTTGAAAGTTTTACGCACTCTTACAAGGTAATCCAAAAAGAAGAAAAATGCCAGAGACTGCATAAAATAGATAAGACCTGAATCATATAATGAAAAGAACGAAAAATCTTTAAGGATGAGTTACTAAAAACGGAAAAAAATATTAAAATCAAAATCCACATTGAAAGCACGACTCCAAATAGATGCAATTTCCGATTTTCTCATTTACAAATTCAATAAAAATATTGACGCCACTAAAAATTAACTGAGGTAAAATTTAATTCAGAAAAATTTTAGAGCAGTACATTGCCACTTGATGAATAAAACTACTCTAATAAGGAGTATAAAAAAATAGGAGAATATTAACAACAATTAGAAGTCAAAAGGTGATAATATTCCAATTATTCAAATTTTATTAGTCTTAAATAAAAACAGCAATAGTAGCAATATAAGTTTCCGTGATGAAGGACAAGGTGGTCCAAGGGGACGAGAGAGTGACGCTGCTGGTCCATTTGAACAATTGAACAGCAACGCAGGAATGTATGGAAAAAGCGGTTAACCATATCATGTGCTTCAGTCAGTTACAAAAATGTCACAGGATATTAGTTTTAGTTCGCTTTCAGTCACTAAGGGCTCAGGTTCTGCGCGTTACGCAAATATCGAAAGAAAACAAGAGGAAGCGTTTATCTTTCAAAAAGAAAAATAAGCTTTAAGACGACGTGAAATAAGGTGCCTCAAAAAAGTGTTTTTTTTTTTTAAATATATATAGTAGCTCTGAGAGTATGTGTAAATCTGTAAGAACTCGAAAATCTGTTTTAAGCGGTACGGTTGAAAGTTACAAATATTTAAAAAAGAATTCGTCAAAAACAAGAGACAATAAAAATTTGGATACTGCTGTCTTAGAATGGTTTCCACAAGACAGATGCAATCTTGTCTTATTTAGAAGTATATATGCCACTGAACGCGTCCTCGGGTTGCGGATAGAGGGTCTCTGTACCAAGGGTTTCTGCTGAATATGGTTACAAAAATAAATAGGCAGTTGCGGACAATTGTCCAGGGGTGGTCCCGAAGGAAGTAACCCCCAAGCAGAGGTGTGAAAACGGTGTCGAAAGCTGAATAGCACCTGGGTGAGGTGTCTAGAACGGTAATTCTGGAATACCGGGCGACCTCTCAAGAGTACGCAGCCTTATCCTTGCATGCGGGGCTCTACAAGGATGGACGAACCCCTTTCCCGACTGAATCACGACTTGCTAGAGTGCTACGATGCGAGTGTGGCCCCTGAACAGGGTTACATGGCATGGCTGCACGCTCTGTGGTGCAAGAAACACCCAGAGTTATCGCACTTTTTGCAGCAACGTCTGCGAAACCATGCCGAACTACTCCAAAAAAGGGGCTATGTAAACGGAACGCCTACTCTACCAGAGGTAGAACAAGCCGGCAACAGAGAAAGAAAGTCGACACTAAAATCAACCGCGGGCAGGCAGGCAGGTTTCTCTAAAGGCTAAAAATCTGGCTCAAATGGATGACGAGCTTCCTGGACATTTTTCCAAAGAATCCGACCTCAGGGCTATCAATTATTGTGTGTATAATGCAGCGAGCAAGACAGTACGCGTCCCGCATTCAGTGTGTGATTGACTACATCACACCTGGCACGAATTTTACCGCCAAGGTTCAAAAGTTCGCGCGCGAACTCCGGATCCGTTATCACACACTTAACAAGTGAAAGCTGCTGACCATCAGGCAGTATATTGTTGAGAGAATACGGACACTATCTGACGCTAAGAGAAGTCTAGAGCGGAGGGAGAGGTGGGTCGAAGAAAATCAACAGTTTCTCTCTGACACATCTGGACTCTTCCAAGACCCTCCAGTTACTGTCAGCTGGCTGACAGTAACTGGTGGCTACTGTTCAATGACTGGTGGAGTGGCTGGTAGAAGGGCGCACAATACTCCTGCCGAAAATCGGCAACTTAGCTAACCCGAAGAATTACAGGCCAATCACTTGTCTGAATACACTGTATAAGATATTCACAGCTATCCTAAATGATAGGATTGTTCGGGCAATTGAACCTGTATGGCAAGAAATGTATGAACAAAGAGGCTCAGAGAAAGGCGTAGCGGGATATCAGGAGAACTTGCTCATCGACAGATGTGTCCGCAAAGATGCAGCATTCTACCAGCGTGACCTATCGATGGACTGGATTGATTATCGGAAAGCTTTCGATTCGACCTCCCATAAACTTATCTGTCTTTTGGAAAGCTTAAAGGTTCATACGCAAATCGTCAGGTGCATAGAAAGATTGATGCCGCTTTGGAAAACCAGATTTACTATCTTATCTGGAAAAAATCGTGTGACAGTTAACAAGGTCACCTTTCAGAGAGGTGTCTTTCAGGGTGACACCATGAGCCCACTCCTCTTTTGCCTTACATTATTGTCACTATCTCTAGCACTTCGCCATTCCGACGGGTACTTGTGCGGCAAACTTATGAGATTTATGGATACCTGGTCTTCCGAATTGTCGGCGAGAAACAAAGTATCTGCAACGAACATGCTTGCCGTGCAGGTAGTACTCTATTTATATGGAGTGCATCCATGGGCGAAGTAGGAGCTCAGATCCCTCGATATCGGGACATGCATCTTAAGTCTTCTGTTCAGCGACTCTACATCTCACGCTGTCAAGGAAGTCGTGGAATATTGAATCTTGAATGTTTTCACATAAGGATTATTCTGGGTACAGCACATAGAGTCACAAATGTAAGAGACCCTCTTCTTAAAGTGATCAGGAAGCACGAAGAAGTGGTCAAAGGAGCGTGCCTGTACAAAGCAGCAACGGAGGAGTCTGCACAGTGTCTTCCACAGAATTGCGGAATATCAATCACTGTCGTGAGAGCTAACTTTTTCCTTCCTTAAATCAACCGGATTGAAGTCGGGTACGGAGGGTTTCATTTTGGCATGCCAAGACGCTGTCACTTCCACTTTAACATACCGCCACCACATTATGAGCCAAGATGTTCCCGATGATAGTTGCAGGGCCTGCCATGCATACCCCGAGCTTCTAACACACACTATATAGTTGTTTACCTCATGCGGGAATAACCTACATTCAAAGGCACAATGCGGTACTAAGAGTACTTTATTACCATCTCTGTCATTCTTACGGCATTAACCTTAATATCGCTCCTCTAAATGCTCCCAGGGAAATCGAATCAATTGTCGAGAATGAGAGGTGCCGCATATACTCGAACTTTAGATTCTCGACAATTATTTCTGTTGCACACTCGAGGCCGGACATGGTTCTTCTTGACTTTGAGAAGTGAACCATGTTCGTTATCAAATTTTCAGCATAAGCTCACAAAACATCATAGCCAAGGTGAATGAAAAGAAAAAGAGGAATAGAGACCTTATTAGGGAGTTGGACTGTTGGAGGTGGTGGATAAATAAATGAAACACAGGCACTGTTATTTCAATATAAAATAAGAAAAAGGTTTATTAAATTAATCTGTAGTGTAGTGCGCGGCAT
>NC_046663.1:136081182-136082631 GCF_010883055.1 Belonocnema kinseyi
AGCTCGTCTCGCTGCGCGGAATCGTCGCGTACAACATATGACGCGACACTTACTTATTTAGATTATTAGATTAGGATTAGAATATTTAGTATATTTACAACATGGACAATTGGACGATTGGCTAATTTTCCTTATCATCGACGCTCTTAGCGGTGCCAAACTTTCACTCGTGAATAGCCTGAAAAGCATCCATGCGCGTCAACAATATGCGAAAACACTTGCGGGAAAAATGCAGAAGGCAGTCGTCCTTGGGTCGCTCCATGTCTTCAGGGCGCACGAGATTTTTTTGAATCGTCGTATTGATTCCATCACAGTGACTATATAAAATTAAAATTTGTGCCGTTGAGGCTCTATACCTTCCAGACCGTTGCATAGATCGACATGAAAATTTATGCACGTATAGATTAGGCTCTGGATATGATTCCTAACGCAGTACGAATTGCTAATTGATCATAGATTTTGTTCAACAAATAATGCAAAATAGTATTTACATCAAATCAAGTGGCCCAAAACGGATGATGCTTATGCAAATCCACAGTTTTTGACTAATCGTCACCAATTTTGGCACACATGTTCTTTGAGCTTCCAAACAGGTCGGAAGAGTATACGGGGGGGGGGGGGCATAAGGAGTGATCTGGGATATGGGGGCATAAGGAGTGTTGTGGGATATAGGGAGAGGGGGGGGGGCACTCACATTTTTTAAAAAATCGACATAAGATTTTTCACACTTATTCTTTGGGCTCCCGGACAGGTCGTAAGAGTATTAAGGAGCAGATGGAGTGAGGAGGGGATGGGGCAGTTTTTTAAATATATGGAAAAAGTGATCTAAAACGTATGATGATTATGAAGATCTACAGTTTTCGAAAATCGTCACGAAATTTTGCACACATATTCTTTGAGCTCCCACATAGGTCGTAAGAGTATGGGGGAGGAATACGAAGAGGTGGGGCAGATGGTGGGGCACACTTGCAGTTTTTGACCAATCGGCATTAGATTTTTCACACTTATTCTTCAGGCTCCCGGGCAGGTCGAAAGAGTAGGGGGGGGGGGTACCGTTTTTAAAATATATGAAATTAAGTGTCCTAAAACGTTTGATGTTTATGAAAATCTCCACTTTTTTGACAATCGACATTAAATTTTGCACACATATACTTTGGGCTCCCAGACAGGTCGTAAGTGCATGGGGGAGGCATATAGAAGGGTGAGGAAGATGATAAGCACAATTGCAGTTTTTGACCAATCAACATAAGATTGTTCAGATTTATGGTTTTGGCTCCCGGACAGGTCGTAAGAGTATGTGAGGGACGATGGATTAGGGAGCACAATTTTTGAAATATATATATAATCAAGTAGCCTAAAACATATGATGCTTATGAAAATCTACAGTTTTTGACAATCGGCATCAAATTTTGCACAAATATTGTCTGAGCTACCAGAGAGGTCGTAAGA
>NC_046663.1:136082661-136100041 GCF_010883055.1 Belonocnema kinseyi
GCGATCGAGTGGAGGAACAGATTTTGAAATATATGAAACTAAGTGGCCTAAAACGTCTGATGCTTATGAAAATCTCCAGCTTTTTTTACAAACAGCGCTGAATTTTGGACAAATATTCTTTAAGCTCCCAGACAGGTTGTAGGAGTATGGCTGGCATTGGGGGTGGGGCCGATGCGAGGTTACATCTGCAGTTTTTGACAAATCGGAATCGAATTTTTCATGCATATTCTTTGGGCTCCCGGATAGACGTAAAAATATTTTGGGATGATGGAGTATCGGGTGGGGGGAGGAGGGTGAAAATATGAGTTTTTAATCATATATTTTGGGCAATTTAAATTAAGAAAAAAATTAATTTTGTTTTCAAAAAAATTGTTTTAAACAAAGTATGTTTTTGAAAACATGATTTTTTCTTTTGAAAAATGTATATATTTTTTTGCATTTTAATGAAATTCAACGAAACCAGCGCGATTTATTAGCTAAAACATTGTTCATGCAGAAAAAAATATAAAAGTAATATAATTATACTAAGCATTTTTCCCATGCCACCGCAGTTACTATATTTCCAAATAGGAAATTTCGTGCTTTCAGAGTGGACATGTAAGAGTAAATATATTAAATAACAAGAAAATTCCATAAAACCATTTATTTATCATAAAAATTATGTCAATACTTGAAAAATACAAGGAAATCCTAAGTTCTCGGCAAAACGCCCGCATTCAATGCATACAGATGCCGCATATTTGTCGTAGTAGGGGTATACCTCGAAAAAGTGAAAGAGGAAAATGCCAGAAACTTGAAAATTGTGCTGGTGCAGATTCACTCTAGTGTACGCCGAGAGGGTTAAAAACAATGGAAATTATTTGTATTTCAGTTCATTATTCGGTTTTACCGTCTCAGTTTTTTCCAAGTTGAGTTTCGGCTTGAGTACGAGTTATATGATTTAAAATTCAGAAACGCCTTTTTTATTTTATGTTTTTAATAAAAAATTAGACTTTAAATGCGCAGCCTATTCATAAGTTATGTTATTCTTAAGTCATAAAAAAATATTCAGCATGTGTTTAAATGATTTTGAATAACTTTATACAACTTGTATTTCCGTTATGTATATAGTCCCTATATGTATATAGTCAGACGTTCGATAACACAGGCCGACAAAATCAGATCGACCCTCTGACCCAGAATATACATTTCCGAAGGTTTTTCGCAAGCTGAACCCGAATCTGAGGTCCGAATTTATTCCCTCAAAAACCATAAACGCTATTTTAAAGTATAGATCTTGCCCTTTCGAATGCCGTAGAGTTTGCTCAAATATCTTTTGTTTTTGCTGAGATATCACATTTTAAATTTTTTATGTTTGTCAGTTTACCTCCGTTTAGGCCAAAAATCGCTGTTTTTGCACCTTTATGTTAGGATATCTCGGAAACCAGAGCCAATCGAGAAATTCAGACCTCAGATTCAGATTCATTATGCCAAAAATCTTCGAAAAAATATATTCTGGTTTCTGGGTCAAAATCTTGTCCGCCTGTATAATTGAAGATCTCTAAACAAAAACATTCGCAACAGTTAAGGCCCTTTATCTGAATGTGTAATCGGTTATGAATTTGGAGGCCGCATGGTTGGATATTTTCGATAAAATGTTTTATATTACCTTTTTTGATTATTAAGCAAAATATAAACACTGTATTTAAAAACCGGCTCTGTATGTTTCGAGATATGGTTATGTGATGATACACCTACAAAATTAGACAAAAATATTTAACCGTGCGGCCTCAAAATTGAGAACCGGTAATCCGTCTTTCGGCAATAAATAACTTATGTGCATTAGCATTGCAGTTTTCTATCAAATTCACGTTAGAGAAGTTATTTTTTGGAATGTTTCCAACATAAATATAGTGAGTTAAGTCATGAACTAAATACCATATGTAGGAATATGAATCCCATTGTGTTTTTGGCTACAGGCAATGTGTATTCAAGATGCAATGAACATCTTTAACATTTAGCAGTCACTAAGGTATTCACAGCAGCTCAGAAGGCGGTTTTATTAAACACCTAACGCATTGTAAAAAACTTTCTCGACTAATAGGAAGCAAACGACTAAAAACCTGTGGAGTGTCAAATTGTAGCTCTAAGAAAGCATCCAGAGGTGACTGTCTCCCCCTCCAATTTTTGCGGCCGGTGTTTGTACATGGCAGCGGTAAGTCACTTCACTTAATCCGTGGCTACGATGTACAACCGGGTTTACACGAGTAAAAGTTTTTTAAAAAATCCTCCAAGATCTTAAGACGAGGATAGTTCAAGTGATTGAATTCTCGGCAACAGCTGATAGTAATATCACGGCAAAGGAGGAAGAGAAACGGGCGAAATATCAAAATATTCGTTTTAAGCTGAGCAGACTGTAACTTACAATCGGCTGGTCTGGACGTATGAAAGCTTCGTTTATTAGCTAACTAAAAAAAATCTCGGCTTGCCAACATCAGTCTCAGTTCATTGCGAACCAGATGCAAAAGACTGTTCTGGAATCACTTCATCTGGTCGGCCAACACCATAGTAAAACATTTTTCATTACAATGTATTGATATTCACTGCACTTTTTCATTAGCATTCCTAAATTAAATTTGAGATACCCAATATTTCACATGTCTGATGGCGCTGTAATGACGAACTCCGTAATTTATATTGTTATTAATATTGAAAATATTTTTATTGTGGGACACAAATAATGAAAAAATTAAAATATTTTAATAACAAAAATGTTTTATACACTAATAGTATTTTGTGAATTTTAGTGATATTTTATCGAAAAATCGGCTCCGTGTCCATTGTATTATTAATTCCAAAAAATAACTTTTTATAATTCTTACGATTTAAAAGGGGAAACAATTCTTTAAATAAATAAAACTTCTTTAAACAAGTTAAAGTTAAATTCAAAAAACTTGGAAAACCTTCACTTATGAATTAAAAATTATTCACATTGAAAAAATTCCAAAAAATACCGTTTTTAACGTGAATTTTATTTTAAAATGCAGTGTTAATTCACATAAGTTATTTATTACCTAAATATTTGGATTATTACTTCAAATATTACTCATTTTCATTAATATTTTTCTCACTTATAATTACATAAATTAATTAATTGTGATAATTAAAATAAAAGTAATTCATGATTTCATAATGCCAGTTTTTCTACCCGGCCGTAATCTTATAAAAATGCAAAGATTATTCATTACGGTTAATTCAGCTCGCTCCGGCTTGTCCGACGACTGGCTTTTGACAAAGATTCACAGGAAAAGATTCATTTGCACCTTTAAAATGACCCCTCTTTCATAAGGCTATAATTTTTTCCCCTTACATTTTCAACGTCAAAGCCAGAGGACTCGAATTTTCTCGCCGATGGTAGGCTAAGTATGCCAATTCTATAATAAATTGGGCTTCTCTAAGCACACACTTAATTCATATTCATCTTCACTCAGAAGTTATAATAAATGCTCTCTCATCTCCTTTATGCCTGGGATAGGCTCTAAGAAGGAAAAACGATCTTTATTTAATTCACTTCTGGATTTAATCATCATTGGTAACTTAGGAAAGTAGTAGTAATCAGCGTTGGCTGTGAACAACCTCTTCTACTTTAAGAACACTTTTGCGTAGTTAAATGGATGGCCAAATCAAAGAAAAATTAATTGGAGTCAGATATAACATGTGAACCAGCTTTTCTACCTCAATTATATGCCTTCATGTTGTTAGAATTTTAAATTAAAGGTGACCCGGTTCTTGTTGCGGTGGAGTCTTTTTGTTTAATTTCTCTTCGCTTTCAGGTTGCTACAATGGGCATTCTTGACTCGGTGACCATTTCTTACTGGATCCCTAAACTCCTGTCGATCTTTCTATTTCGTGTCTTTACCCGCCTCTTTTTGTTTTATTTGTCTTATTCTTCTTTTTTGAAATATTTTTTATTCTTCCTCGGATATAAATGATTTGTGCTTGTCTTTCTATTTGTTCGTCCTTTGGGTTTCTAGGTAGTAGCTGAGTCCTTTATCTGATCGGCTTTCTAACCCATAAATCCTCCTAAGGGACAGCTTGGGTTGAACCTAAATCTGTTTTACCTTTTTGATAAAGTCAAAAGAGTTTTGGAAGTGAGTGATAGAGTTTCCTGCAAAAGGATTTAGTTTTGTAGCGAGGAAAAATACTATGTTGCTAGTTGGTGAGTTTATTGCGCTGACGATCGGTCTGAGTGGAATGTTGTTATTGTGGATTCTAGGGGGTCTGTAAAATATTGTAGAGATGGGATTAGTAGGTATTAATTTGGATATTGTTTTTCTGTCAAGTTTAAATTCTTTGATAAAGTTCTTTGTTTTGCTAAGTGCTCGTTTTGTTTGGACTTTTTTACGTTTTTTATATGTATCGTCAGTTGGAAGGTCCATGATTTTGTTATGCAGTCTTCTTTATTCATTATTACTGATGTGTTGCCTTTGTCCGCAGGCAATATTATGTCTTTATTTCGATTTAGCTCTTTAATTGCTATTTTTTCTTTTTTTTTGTTTAGTTTGAGGAGGGAAGTTGAGTTTGGTGTAAGTACCGTATGCCATTCGCCTTTTCAGGTGAAAGGGTATAATTATACATAGTGGATTCAAAATTCCTGACCCTTCGGTATTTTAGAGAAAGATACTGCAAAATTGTGCTCTTAAGATAAGGTTGAAATCATTCCATAGCTGAGAAAGGTCAGAGATGTTTCTTACTGTGTTAGTGGTCTGTGACTCACTGGAAGTACTTTGTCAAATTTTATTGTTTGTTTTTTGAGTGTACATATCTTTAATCCGTTAGGATTAGTCAAATTATATGCGATCCAATGTAGACAAAATATCAAATCTAAGGGCGTTTGATAGGAAAAGGTGAAGTTTTAATAATTCTTTGTTTGTTAATAATTATAATAATCAATTGTAATTTTTTAATGTTTTCCCTGTATCGCTTTAAGTGTTAGTTTTATGGAGAAATCACTTCCCGTAGAGTTATTCAATAATAAACAAAACAAAAAACTTTCTACAAGACACCTAAACTTGACAGAAAAACAATATCTAAATAAATATCTACTAATCCCATCTTAAAGATTTTACGGATTCCCGAAAATCCACAAAAACAACGTTCCAGTCGGAGCGATCGTCAGCGCATTAAACTCACCAACTTACAACCGAGCACGCTGCCTCATCAAAGAACTGAATCCTTCCACAGGAAACTCTCACTCACGTCCAAAACTTTTTTGACATTATCGAAAAGATACTACAGATTCGTATTCAACCCCAAGATATCTTAGTGAGTTTAGACGTAGGATTCCTACCTGCGAAAGTACTTATCTCCGATACAATTGATATTATTACATCCTTTGCAAACTTAGACCCGATCTCATACCTTTGATTGAACACTGTGTCAATAATTCTTACTTATCTTTTAATAACCAATTCTAAGTACAAACCTCAGCAGCAGCAAAAGGATCTCCAATATCACCCGTAATAACCAACGTCTTCATAAAACATCTAGAAACTAAAGTCTTTAACCAATCGAAGCTTATACCGGAATCTCCGGACTTTCTAATTTTTCAATCGATTACACCATAATATTCAGTTCACCATGAATATTGAATAAAATGTAAAATTGCCTTTCTTAGACGTACTAGTTTGCAAGAGTTCTGGTAACACATCAGCACATGAACTTCAAAGAAAACCCACCCATTCAAACAGATACCTACATGCAAAAAATATTTCCATTTGATGTCATAAAATCTTTTAAAGTATACTCTTAAAATTAATTTTTTAAAATAAAAAGTCATTTTTAATTTTCCGGGGAATCTTAAAGAATATTTTCATTATTTTTTAAGCTTTCTATAATTCTTAAAGAGCTTCTATTTTTTTAAACCTGCAGAAATCTATGTAAGTGTCTGTTAAATTTAATACTATTATAGTACATGCTTGACGGTGTGACATTATTACTATTCTCTAACCGGGGATTGGCTTTGTGTTTATTTATACTCTCAATTTAATTACTGGTAATAGTTCTGTTGCATTTTAAACTTATCTCAATGATATTTATTTTGATCTAGAGATTCGTTCAATTTGCGTTTACTTTATCCTTTCCAGTAAATGGCGACCAACAAAATGCATTGATTCCCATACTGATAGAACATTAGAACTAATACTAAACATTTTACAATTAAACTTGAACATTATTTTTAAAGCAAGAAAATAAATAAAACTTATTTTTACAATAAAGTTTCTTACTAAAATTTGAAATTATGATGAAAAAACAAAAAAATCATGGATTGTGGAATGACATGAGGGAGAGATTATTGACCCTTTTAGCAATAAATTCAATATATTTTCAGGGAATTCCACAAGTATTAAAAATAAACAAATAGGATTCTCCTCCAATATTAAACAAAAAGAAACCAAAACTTCCTTCGCACAACGAGGTCTTTATCGTACGATAAATTTCAAAGTCGTTACGAATACTTTTCTGGTTCCATTCTTACAACAATTCAAAGTAAAATGCCCATACAAATTTCAATAGCTAGCGCAACCATGCACAACGAAGTTTCTTCATCGTAAGAAAAAGTGTTAAGTCGTTACAATAAATGTTGTACACACTATTTTTCATTGATTAAAAATCCCCACACTAAAATTCAAACATGCACAACGAGTTCTCCACATAAATATGAAGTGCAAAGTGGTAAAAATCATGCATATAAACATTTGAAAAAAAGTCCAATTCCCAACCACTTACGTCTAACTATCCAAATTCTAATAAATTTGGATAGTTTAGTGAACGGAAGTTTGTGATCGAGTAGTAGAATCCGTTGTGAGTAGCGTCCTTTTTGAATGACGCTTATTGAATTAAAATTCTGTCTTAAATGACAGGTGGATGAATGAACCAGGAGACACTCCCTTCTCGTAGACCCTCGAGTAAGAAGTCCTGGTAATTAAAGAGAGACTTGTACCGGTATCGTAATCAATATATAAAATTCATTGGTCCCACGCTATTTAATTGGTTAAATATAGACGCTAGTTGGTCATTGTTTATCAGGATTATTTAAATAAATAACAACGGCTCTCAGTGTGCAAAGAATCACAGTAAGAAGTTAATAGCAAGATGAACTGATTTGCAGAACCGTAATATCGAATACAAATTGGAAAATTTTTGATACATTCGACTTCACATATATCTCAGAAAAGCCGGTTGTTTATTAATTTGTACATAACATTATAAATATTTTCTGAAGTATTCTAGGCACACAAATGTCTTAGAAATTTAATAGGCTACAATTAAAAGAGAAAAAGGTCTCCAAATCGATGAAGATTTTAGTTTAAAAATTGATTTGTTCACCCAGGTAACTTTTTTTCACTCTGTGGTTCAGTTCCCATTGTTTCAAAGAAGTCGCTTCCGAGACCTTAGTTTCACTTAAATAACTTCTACTTGGGGTCATTCTACGTGAAAAAGTTATCGGCAACATTTTTTTTGTGCGTTAGAGCCAGTATAGGCGATCAAAATTCAATTTAGGAACTTTCAATTAGAAGAAAAGAACTTTTTAGAATATATAGTTTACAGATTTGGTCACATTCATATCGAAAAGCTATGAAAATGATGTTAAAAGTCTCTTGAAAAACAAATGATAGTTCATAAGAATACAACAGAATACCAGGTTTACACCTTGACGACGTCATCTCACACCCGAAAAAAATCATTGTTATCATTTGAAACACGAAATTTATTCAAGTTTGGGTGTGTTAAAAATGCTGCGATTTGCCTTACAATACTTTTGAGTCTTCATTTTTTCAGAAGAGATCTAAATTACATCCTGCTACGCTTTCTTCGATGCGCGTTATTCGTACATCTCTCACCGCACTGTTCCAATTGCCCAAACGATCCTATCATTTAGGACAGCTGTGAAGATCTTATACAATGTGTGCAGACTGGTGATTTGAAAAAAACTTCTTCCACTAGAAAGTCTTGATATTATCGGGTCCCGGAGCGGAATAGTCCTTTATGCCTCTTTATATTTTTTCACCTCCTCGGTACTGATAGGTGACCATTCTTCGTCACGTACTATGAGGACACTGCATAGCTCCTTAAAGCTATTTATATTCTTTGAATCTTCTTTCGGAGGATGATGGACATCGTTGATTGCTCTCCAAAATGCCTCAACATCTAATGGTTGGGCAGGTAGTCGACAATAACTGAAGGGTCTTGGAAGAATTATGATGGGTTAGAGAAAAATTTTTTTATATTTTCTAAATCATCTATTCCTCCAGTCTAGACTTCTTCTAGCGTCTGATTTTATGTAGTCAGTCACACACTGAATACAGAGCGAGTACTGCCATGCCCAGTCTATCTTTGTGCTAAATTGACGCATTCGTCTTTCAGTCTTATGATCAGCCATTGGTTTTGTTTTACGGCTTACATCCGTCAAAGTTCTCGCTGCATCATACACAATACAACTGATGGTCCAGAGGTCAGACACTTCCGAAAAATCTTCACGAAGCACGTCATCCAGTTTAGGCAGATCTTTGGGCTAGAGAAAAACCTGGATTTTGATGCTTCTCCTGGTCTTAAGGCATTGGCTCTTCTTCTAGTGGATACCAGATCCCGGTTGGTCTCTCTTTCTCTGTTTCGCAGTAGCTGATGCGAAAAGTGCGAGAGCTCTGGGTCCTTCTCGCACCACAGAGCATGCAGTCGAGCCACGTAACCTTCTCGTTTAGGGACCATACTGGGGTAGTAGCAATGCAGTAGTTCGCCCCTGATTCGATCTGTGTACTCACATATATGGAGATTTTGCCGGTCCATCGCATTTGATAGTTTCGAAACGCACTTACAACTATGTATCCTGTAATTTTAAAAGCGAGGCACTTATTTACATTTAAACAGTTCAGGTTTATTGAAAAAAAGTAATTACCATTTGATCATTCCAAATATTGTCCAATGCTAGCTACTACTTTTTCTCATCTATCTGACAGCATGCGGATACCACGTGGAAAAAATCACTTTTCTTTTGAACCTATCCACAAATAAATACATTTTTGGTATCTTCATAAGAAGTAAATCGTTTCTCAGGCAGACCATGAGTCATTGATAAGAAGAGGTGATGATCAGACGGCACGATGTTTTGAGAATACGAAAGGTGGGGTAGAACTTCCCAATTCAGCGTTTCCAAGTATGTTTTGATAGATTTTGCAATGTGAAGCTCGTATTGAGAACGTTTTTACTTTAATGCTTGGCTCAATCATGTTAGTTTATTTCGATAAAGGTCTTCCGTGATGGTTTTGTTAGACTGGAGCAGCTCATAATACACTATCCCCTGCTGATCCCAACAAACACAGAGCAGGAACTTCGATCCATGGATATTCGGTTTTGGCGTTGATGCTGATGCTTGGCCGGGCTTAACTGAGGATGCCCTACACTTATGGTTATCATAGCGAATCCACTTCACATCGTCAGCGAAAATCTGATGCAGAAACCCTTTTCGATTTTGCCTTTGGAGTAGCTCTTCACAAGTGAAAAATCACCTTTCCACGTTTGTTGACTTCACTTTCTACGGCATCCAATTTCCTTGTTTTTGAACCATTTCCAGTGCATGTAAGCATCTAGAAATGGTTGAACAATCAACTACCAATGATTCTGCAAGCTCACCTTGTATCTGACATGGGTTTCTACCAAGTAATCTCATAAATTCATCATCCTCGATATCACAGCACTCACAAGTTTTAATTGATGGAGTCCCTATAATCTCCACAAATTTCCAAAAGCAATCAATGACTTTCAGCAGTACTTTTCCTCGAATTGAAAAAGAAAAGTAAAACTTCCATACAATACAGTTAAGGTAACGTCATCTCTTAGAAATCCTTCAAAATTAATGCGCGAATGCTTTTAACACTGCTCACATAAATGAAAATATCTGATAAGCTACAATCCACGCATGATTTATTTTGTAATAAATAATTATCAATCACTTTTAAAATAAAGCAATGAGTATTGTCATTTTTAATTGTAATCAGCCTAAAGTTTACCGGGAAAACCTGGACTTTTTCTGAAGTTTGAATGATCACCATGCATGTTCTTTTTTTTCGGTTCTGAAGCAAAAAAGTAAATAACTTACCTCCTGCCACAATTGAATAGAATCAATTCCCTCGTTGCGCACTAATCTTGTGTAATCCGGAACTTCGTTATCACCTCTTTCAATTTTATCTCCCTCAATTTCATTTCCACTATATACATTGGTCGTATGTAATAGTTTCATTTGGAGTTCCATTTTTTCTTTAAGAAGTAAAGCCTGTTCTGTATCCTTTTTTCGCAGCTCATCTAATTTAATCAATAATTTTAAGGTTTTAAGAATTTTATATTCATCAATTCATAATATCCTATTTAAATAGATGTATAAACTTAAAAATGTAGGATAGCGCGACCAATGGTCAGCTAATTTATTATACGCTTTTCAATCCTTATGTTTAGGGTCATATATACAAGAAATAGTTCACAGCAGAAGCATATGGCATGTTTGATTTGATTTTTCTTCAGAGTGCCACTAGTATACAGGGTGTCTAAAAAGTCCCGGGTCGGTTGAATATTTCGTCAGGTAAAATATTTTTCAAAAAAATGAAGGTCATTCCATTGACCTCCATGGCTTTTTGAAGGTCAACTTTGTTTTTTAAATGGAAACTCCCTTTTTCACATCTGAAATCGATAGAGCGAAAAATTCTACGTTCAGGTACGTACCCATGTCATAGGTCAATTGTAACTTTCAAGGTCAGTTAGAGGTTATTTGAAATTAACAAAGTTATCCAAGAGGTTAGTATAATTCCTGAAGTAAATTTCAACGAAGAATTCAATGGTGACCTTCATTTTGACCTTGAAGTTGATCTTCACAGCATTTTGAAGGTCAAACTCGTTTTTTAAAATGGAAACCCCCTTTTTACATTTGAAATCCATAGAGCGGAAAATTCTACGTTCAAGTACGTACCCAAGTCACAGGTCAATTGTGACGTTCAAGGTCAGGTAGAGGTTATTTGAAAATAACAAAGTTTTCCAAGAGGTCAGTGTAATTCCTGAAGTAAATTTTAACGAGGAATTCAGTGGTGACCTTTATTTTGACCTTGAAGTTGACCTTCATGGCTTTTTGAAGGTCAACTTTGTTTTTTTTTTAATGGAAAGCCCCTTTTTTACATCTGCAATCTATAGAGCGTAATATTCTACGTTCAGGTACGTACCCATGTCATAGGTCAATTGTAACGGTCAAGCTCAGTTAGAGGTTATTTGAAATTAACAAAGTTTTCCAAGAGGTCAGTATAATTCCTGAAGTAAATTTTAACGAGAAATTCATTGGTGAGCTCTGTAATGATCTTGGTTACAGCGTTTTGAATGTTGTAAAATCATGCGAAAATTTTTCATTAAAAGTTCGAGGTGTTCTGGTGAGAGTTCTGTTCCTCCTTGAACACTTATACAGTCCTATACCGTTTTTCGATACCTAATTCAATACCTAAGGCGATACCATAAGTTCTACACCGTTTTCCATTCGAATATTACGAATCGAAACTGTATTTAGGTATTACGAGTACATACTTACTATCTTTCGCTAAAAGATTATTATGGCGCAAGCTAAACTTTCGAAACGAGAGAGGGTATCTGTATTAATGATGCGTGGTCGGGTTGAATTTTGTGAAATTATGATGGACAGAATTGATAGAGATCCTCTTTTCTTGTACGATACAGTATTTTCAGATGAATCTACTTTCACTTTAAAAGGTGAAATTAACAGGCAAAATTGTAGATATTGGTCCGACACAAATCCTGATTGGAGGTTGGAGAGTCACACACAATATCCACAAAAGATTCATGTTTGGGCGAGTATTTTGAATGATACATTGATAGGCCCTTTCTTCATCGATGATAATCTCAATGCCTGTGCTTGTGAAGAACTTCTCGGAAACCAAATTGTCTTAAGAATAAGGAACATTACAGGCGATAATTTTCAAAATATTTGGTTCCAGCAAGACGGAGCAGCGGCTTATTGCAGTAGGGAGATTCGAGCATATTTGGATACTCAGTTCCCTTAAAGGTGGATTGAAAGAAGAGGTGGAATGGAGTGGCCTACTAGATCTCCTGATCTGACACCTCTCGACTATTTTCTTTGGGGTTATTTAAAGAGCAAAGTATACTCAACGCAACCGCAAAGATTAGACGAATTGCAGAATAGGATTCTGCAACAGGATACTTTGATTGATAGGGAGATGATTCGTAATACTGTAACTCATTTTTACAATCGCATAGCTTTTTGTCAAGAAGCTCAAGGTTTTCAGTTCAAACATCTTCACTGAAGCGTGAGAGGCAAGGGGATTCACGCTAATCAAGCACCCCGAAACGTGAGAGGCAAGGGGACTCAAGCTAATCAAGCATCCTAAAGGGAACAGAATTTACTACGTCCACGTCGTTTTTCCTGGGTAATGTTAAACGTAAACGTAAACTACTTGGAAAAAAACCTTGAAAAAACCATGAAGATCATCACCAAGATCAATATAGAGCTCACCAATGAATTTCTCGTTGAAATTTACTTTAGGAATTTCACTGACCTCTTGGAAAACTTTGTTAATTCCAAATAACCTCTAACTGATCTTGAACGTTACAATTGAACTATGACTTGGGTACGTACCTGAACGTAGAATTTTCCGCTCTATCGATTGCAGATGTAAAAGAAGGGGGTTTCCATTAAGATAAAAACAATGTTGACCTTCAAAAAGCAATGAAGGTCAACTTCAAGGTCAAAATGAAGGTCACCATTGAATTCTTCGTTGAAATTTACTTCAGGATTAACCTTCACTTTTTTGAAAAATATTTTACCTAAGGAAATATTTAACCATCCCGGGACTTTATAGACACTCTGTGGATTGATCTCACTGTGATGTTCGATTTTTATTAAACAATAGGCCATGATCAAAACTTGTTAATTTTTCCGTGCATACATGAAAGTGTCGCTTTTTAACGCGTTTTGCACAAACTTAAGGTGCCATTTTATATAGCTATAACTTCATAAGTGCCATATAAAACCTTTCTAGAGTATTTGCGAAGTTAATCATGCATTTTCAGTAAAAATTTCGCGAAACAAAAAAATAAACGTTAAAAAAATACATGCCAATGACGTGAAAAATATTGTATGGGGCTTACGCGTGAATTGTTTTTAGCACGAATTAGTTTTTTTTATTGAACCGCCAGCTCGTTTTCGGTTCACGGACGGCCCTTCGTAAAAAAAATCGATTATCTTCACCAAAAACGTTTAATTTACCAGTATACCATTTAAGCTAATGTTATTAACACAAATTCATAGTGCATCTTTTTCTTGAGTTTCGACCTTCGATTGATGTATGAAAAAGTTTCCGGAAGGAAAGGTCATTTAAATAAAGTTAAAAAACCTCATATTTTAAAAAAATGGCAACGTTTCGGACCCAATGTGGTCCCTTATCAAGGCTGTTGACAGATAATTTATTTAATATACGATAAGTGAATAAGATCTTACACGATAATAAATTATCAAAGCGTAAAAAAGAGAGAATCTTTCCATGCGATAGAATAAAACAGAAGAAAGTTAGCAATAACAAGTGAAGTCAGTAAGACTGAGTAAAATAAAAGGACAATGACGAAAAAATACATTAAGTAAATATATAAAAATGAAGATGGAAAAAGATTATTTTTGAAACATCATTTCATTCGTTATCAAGAAGGCTTGAAAGACAATATAAAAAGTAAGATAAAAGGTTAATAATGGTATTTAATAATAATGTATTTTATCGTCACTGTTCTTTTGTTTTACTCAGCCTTACTGACTTCACTTGTTATTGTTAACTTTCTTCTGTTTTAATCTATCCCATGGAAAGATTCTCTCTTTTTTACGCTTTGATAATTTATTATCGTCTAAGATCTTATTTATTTATCGTATATTAAATAAATTATCTGTCAACAGGCTTGATAAGGGACCACATTGGGTCCGAAACGTTGCCATTTTTTTTAAATATGAGATTTTTCACTTTATTTAAATGACCTTTCCTTCCGGAGACTTTTTCATACACAAATTTATAGTGCCTAAAAAAATCCTAATTTAAAACAAAATTCTGACATACAGAGTGCAACACGCACGCTTGGGCAACCACGATGCACTATATGGGTGACTGTCAAATTGAAGGCAATTCTGACGCCACGGTTATCTACAAATAGTCAGGAATCTTTTATTGTTCTTAATTTTTACTGAATAAATACTTATAATCATTCTTCACAAAATGATAAGTTACTTTTCTCATATTTTTATTTACTAAATTCATTGCTTAAATGCAGGATAGTCCTGATAAAGATATTATACACTTAGATACGGCAAGTGGCGGCGGAGTGGGGATAGAATTATTAGTAGGTCATTATAAATGTAGACGGCGCTGTCGGCGAAAATCTTGACCCATCCCACTGTGACTCTCCACCCGCACAAGTATCCATCCCCTCTTAACAGTTGTTGTAAGTAAAATCAGCGAAAGAGGCTCCAAACGATTTGCACATATGAAATTTCATACTTTTTAAGTATGAAAATCTCCTTTAATTTTTAGCACTTGAAGTTGATTAGATTTGATTCGGAAACTTTTCAGTTGGAAAAATGCCAACTGTTAAGACTTTACATTTAAAATGAAATAATTGCAGAATTGTTCAATTGTTCACTTTTCGACACTATTCTATTTTTAATTTTAGGCCCTTCAAATTGTAAAGCTGACATTTTGTTATTTTATTTTGACCCACACTATATATAATTTGTAATGTTTTCATGTTGAAACGGATTGTATTTAAAGTTGTTAAATTGTGAATAGTTTTATTCATATGATTATAATTTTTGAAACATTATGTACTTTTTAATGATTGCAGTGCAGAACTAGATAAGCAACATTTTTCCGAAACTGTCTTTTTTGCATATAAGATTCTCAAACAATCTAATACATAGTTTGTTAAAAGGATTTGTTCGAAATTTCATTTTTAATATAGTAAAATAAGACTGTTGGTTACTCAAAAGCAAATAGTTGAATGTACTTGTATCTCGTCTTTATATATATTTTTTAATTCTCTTACCTTTCTTTAAGACCTTTTCTGACCATATTTGTTTTTCTAAATTTGGTTTAAAACAATACAATAATAAAACGCTTCTTTTCTCAAAGAAACATCTCTTGAATCAATCGAATTTGCACCAAAAGTCTTAAATCTCTATTTTCTACAAAAGTCACTTTCATAAGAGGTTTTTTTACTCATATGTTACAGTGCGAGCAAGACCTATATCTCCGGAGCAAGTGTTTTTTTGTTTTGTTTGTAAATTACAAAATTAATTGTAGTCTTTATTCAAAGACGATTTCCAAACCGCATAGAATTTGAACCTCCGAATTCTTGAATGATTTACTTGTAATTGTTTAACTTTCTCTAATCAAAATCATCTCTCAATTTAGCAACTCAACATTTTAGAAGCAAGATGTTACTTTTTATTTATACTGAAAATTGTACTTTTTATCGTTTTTTGCAACCGAGCCTTTTCCAGTTTTAGGCTCCTGTCACTTTGAAATTGTAAACTTCTACATTCTGTTTCTCGAAACTAGATGTTTTTTAGTTATACATTTTCTTGTTTTAATTTAAAAATACTTCATCTCAGGACCAAAGTTTGTTTTATCTTTAAATGGTAATTTCGATTTTACAGAATGTTACTTCGTTCTCCAGAAAATTCCGATTTTGTTGCTTATCTTGTTCTGTACTGCAGTCCGTCATTTATGAGTGACATTGAAAATGAAAATATTACGATACAAATACAACATAACTTTCTCATTTGGTTAAAAATAATTTCATTTTGAAGGCATAGTTCTATCATAGTCTATTGTTTGGTGCCAAACGCCAAAGAGGCCAGAATTGTTTAATTTCTCAGACTTCTAATTTGTCGCAATAAAGAACTACGTACAGAAGTTATTTCAAGTTAAAAAATAAACTTCATTAAACAAGATTTTTAAATTTACAGAAAATGCTCCTATTACTAGGCGAATTTCGAAAAAAAAACAAATATTAAACATTTTTTTCTTACCTAATTTTATTCTTCAAATGATTCTCTACGAATCTCTTTGGTACGTTCTTAATTAATAGAAAATTGCATTTTTTCGTTAACTTTTCAGTTGAAAATTCAACTCTTTTTCTGAAAGTTTGGCTTTTTTATTTTAAAGCTTACCTGCTTTAGCAGAAATTGAATCTTTTTTGAATAAAAATGCAACTGTTTGGTTAGAAATTAAGCTATTATACAATTTTCTTGAAAACTTTACACTTTGGTAGAAAATTTATTTTTTGTTTAAAATTTATATTTTGGCGTTGAAAAATGAACTGAAATCATTTCTGGATAAAGGTTCCACTTATAAAAAAAATTTGTGTTTTATTACAAATTCATCTGTTTTAGTACAAAATTGATCTTTTTTGGATAAAAAAGCAACTATATGGTAGAGAATTTAACTATTTTGTTAAAAATTCGTCCTTTATGGTTGAAAAATGTCGTCTTTTTGAATTGTAAATTCATTTTTTTTGGATTTAAATTTTAATTCCTTTGGTAGAAAATTATTTCATGTTAAAAAATTCATAGTTTGATCCTGAAAACTCGACCAAGATCTTTTTCAGCAGAAAATTCAACTAATTTTTTGAAAATTTATCTTTTTAATTTAAAACTTCATCTGTTATAAATGAATTTCATTTTTTGTATGAAAATGCAACTTTTTGGTTAAAAATCGTTTTTCTTTGCTTGATAATTCAACTAACTTAACCCCAGGGGGAGGGGGGTCAAATCGATCCGACGCTTTAAAAAAATCGAAAACATGTTCCTCGAAATATGAAAAATGCATGGTTCTTGTTTGAACCTTCTACTTGAAGATACAATTTCGCTATATGTGTTTTTTAAAATTATTGATGATATATTTAACAATAAACAAATAAATTCATAGGAAAAATAGTTTTTTTTTCAAAAATTCATTACTCAGAGACAAATTAATCAAATTGAACGGTTCAAAAAGGAAATTAAAGGGAAAGAGTGCGCCTTTCGAAGAAAAAATTTTTCAAGAAATTCTCACGGAATTAAAACCCTTAATTTTTAACATGAACTCATGCATTATTTTAGGTGTGAATGTAGGAGGTTTTAATAGAAATATACACATTTTTCTATGCAAAACCATTTATTTAGTAACAAAAAATTATCTTTTAAACTAAATATGAACACAGAGGATCTCGCTAGTACAGAAAAATGAAAAACATTAAAAATACCCCAAGTGTGGTCTGACCGAAATGCATACGTAAACCCTGGGGGGGGGGGGGG
>NC_046663.1:136100141-136101575 GCF_010883055.1 Belonocnema kinseyi
GGTCTGGCCAAGCTCGCAGGTACTGCCCTGAGAGTAGGTCACAGGGCAGCCAGGGCAGGCTACCCTGCCCAGGGCAAGAGCGTGCCGACCACTGGACTAGAGGGCGGAGGACTTCTGACACTCCTGTTAGATCCTATTGATTTTGTTGTTTTTCATGAAATATTTTCTATTTCTTTTAACCGCCATGTCTACCTACAATTCTTCAAATTTTTATAAATTCAAAAGCAAATTGTTATCTTGTATAAAAAGGTATTATAATAAGGTATAATAAGTCAATATGAATTGAGAATAAAATTCTCGTTTACAGAAGTTTAAAATTGATAACTTAACTTCAATTGAAATGTTTACTCAAATGGGCTTTCTGTCCGCTATAAATAAATATATATTTAGCTATTAATTAGTAAAATATATTGAATAAATAATTTTAAGGAAGACGTAAACGCTTCAACCCCTGTGAACGATACAAAACATGTACCGAAAATATCCAGCTAATCGTACCAAAATGTCGATATATAGAGTCCCTTCGTCCTCAAATTCGTGCCGAAATGTCTGTACACTTAGCCCTGGGATTAAAAAATGTACACTTTAAATATTGAAACGTTTATGGTTGAAATTAACATCAAAGAAACTGAGCATCGAACTGAGCAGTGTGGTATTTTAGATAAAAAATTAATAGATCAGATATAAAAAACCATGCATTTACTGATGCATGTTTAGAGTTCTTAAATTTCCGAGAATTTAAGTTCAGGTTATATAACTGAGAATATGACACAATTTAGGAGAGTTTAAAAGAATTTAAGAGAATTAAGGAATTTATGATTTTTAACAATATTTATATAGTTCAGGTTATATCAGCGGTTAAATATAAATTATTTTCTAGCTCAGACATATTCAGGAATTACAGTATTTCATATACAAATTAAAAATTTTCAAATGTTTTAATTTATTTCAAACAAAACAAAAAAGTTTTTTCTTCTTTAAAAGATAACTCTTTAAAAAAAT
Organism: Belonocnema kinseyi; assembly: GCF_010883055.1. Lineage (NCBI taxonomy): Eukaryota > Metazoa > Arthropoda > Insecta > Hymenoptera > Cynipidae > Belonocnema > Belonocnema kinseyi. The sequence continues at coordinate 136,101,144 of NC_046663.1, forward strand.
ACTGGAATTTTCAACAATATAATTGAATTTCTGATATAATAGTTCAATATTCAACCCAAAAAGACAAATTGCCAACGAAAGTGTTGTAGTTTATATTTTAATCTAAAAAGAATGAAATTTATACAACAAAACAAAAGAATTTTAAAACCAAAAGGACGAATTTCCAACAAATAAAGATTTTTTACTCCAAAAATAAATAAAAGTTCATCTAAATTATTAAACGGTTAAATTTTCAACCAGACATAAGCCTTCAACTACGAAATTTCACAATGTAGTTTAACTTTGACCCAAGTAGTTGGATTTTCAATTAAAAAAGAATAATTTATAACAAGATAATAAAAATTTTAAGCAACGAGAACTTTTCAATTTAAAATATAAATCTTTAACAAGAAAGTGATATCTTAACCCGTTAACGCCAGGAGGGGGGGGGGG
>NC_046663.1:136101675-136115321 GCF_010883055.1 Belonocnema kinseyi
CTAAGGTACATGAATAGACCGAAAAGTAGTAGAAAAAATTAAGTCGGGTGGAGCCTGATCATACCTGAAAATGAAGCAAAAAGTTTGCCGACCACTGCTCTAGTCCCAAATATATACCTGCTTTTCTCTACTTCTCTCGGTTTAATCCTTCAATTCAAAGGATGGGGTACTCGAGAAATTTACTAAAGCTAACAGAAGATATTGGGTAGAAATTTCCAGGACAGTTTCCTTCCATTACGTTCTAGCTTCTTCGATTGAATTTTACATTTTAGAATTTAGATCTTTCATAGCATCCAGATACAACTGATTTTTAAGATTTTCAAAACAGGCGTCAAAAATAATTTTCAGAGACTTTATGAATCTATACGTTTCATGAAATTCTGTGTCGAATGATATATACTTTGAACAGACCCTTTTTGACACCTCATATATATATATATATGCAGGCCGTTCAAAAAATACCTAACGTTTTTTCATGACAGTTTGGACCCCCTCCAGTCGCTTTTTCTGTTTCAGGTCTGTGTTCGTTTAACATTGGAATGAACCTCGTGGTGCCCCCCCCCCATCCTAGGGGTTGCCAATTTTTTTAACGGCCTCGTATGTAATATTTATTTTCCCCTAGATCTTATTGAATGACCGAGTGATTAAGAATGTGCATTGGCATTAAATAATTAAATCCCCAAGATGAACTATTTTTTGAAGTTCTTTAAGAAGATATTGCGAAAAGAATTAAAATATTTAGATGTATTCTTAAGTTATAAATATGTACATAATATATTTATCTTAAAAATTTTATTGAATTTTTTTCTGGATAATTTCAATTTCTCAACTTACAAGAAAAAGCCATAAAAAATAAAACTCGAAAATCATTTTCAAAACTTATGAAACTCAATTAGTGACTTAGAGAGATAATTAGATATGCATAATTTTAAACGCAACCGACTTGAAGCTGTCGTATTTTCTAAATCATATCACTTTAATTTCAAATTTTTTTAAATTACACTGTATAATATCAAAATTAAGAATATATGTAAATCTAAGTTATAGTAAAAAGTTGTAAATGAAATAGTGCTAGGTTGCTTTTGTTTTAGAAATCGAGCACGATAAATACCCATATTAGAATATAAAATGCCAATATCACGTCATGAGCAATCATTAAACAAATAAACATTAATCAAAGTTGAACAAAATTGCATTTCATTCCTGCTGAAAATATTTATGAAAATATCAGAAAAATATTTGTCTTGAATTAAAGATACAGTTTGTTTAACATAATTTTCTTTATTTAACCAAAATGTACTTTCAAATCAAGGAAAACATCTCCAATTAAAGAAAGATCTGTATTCAAACAAAGAATTATTGCTTTGAATTAAAGAAATGTCTTTGAATAAAATAATACCGTGGCTACAGGTACTACAATTTCGGTACAAATAGGTGGATTTTTGGTTACAAATGGAGGTGGAAAAGGGTCTACTTCTACTGAAATTTTGATTTAACCGATTTTTTAGGTACTTGAAGACACTTCCATCAAATAAACTTGTTTTCGAGTGAAAGCTAGTGAATATATTCCTTTGATTCACAGAACTTTTCTTTGCATTGAAGAATATTTTTGCCGACTTTTGATAGTGACATTTTTGTTTTTAATCTTTTTAATACTTAAGAGTAATCTCTCATACGCTTCTAACATTATTCACCTAACCCATAAAATGTTCAATTAGATCTACGAATATTGGATATCAATCCCAGGTATATTATATATAGTTATCAGATTTTAAAAAATCGGAATATAAGTACCTATAATTAAGTACATATAATTATTGGCGAGTTTTCAGGTGCATTGGGTTATATTGATTGATGAAAACAAAAAATGTCAAAAGCTTAAATATAAAAAAACCTCTTTTTTGAAAGATAAAAAAAAGTACAGATTTCAAATATAAAATCCGCGCAGACTGGTGTTTGTGATGTAACGGAATTTTTTGTGGCTCAAATCTATTTTCTCCAATGCTAAAGATGAGACACGTATTGTTTGTTTTTCATAACCAACAAAATTTTCACCGAAGTTCACTCCTTACATTTGAAAAGTCTACGAATATAATCAGAGTTTAGAATCCATCTCTTTTGTTTGAAAATTCTACTGTTTGGCGAAAAATATAATTATTTTTATGAGAATTACAATTTATTATGAAAAATCAACTATTTGGTTAAAGAGCCATCTTTTTTAGTCGAAAATTCATATGGTTTGTTGAATAGAAAATTAATCTTTTCCGGTTTGAAATTTATCTGCGGTAGAAAAGTAATTTTTTTCCTTGAAACATCAAGAGCTTGGTAAAAGCTGAAACTTTTTTCTTGAAAATTCGTATTTTTTTCTTGATACTTTAACCATTTGGTTTTACGTGCAACTATTTTGTTCAAAATTAATTGCGTTGGTTTGAAAATCCAATATTTGGTGGAAAATTCATCTTTTTTGCACTTTCATCATTTATTATTCCGAAAGTTGTAGAATCGTCCAATATTTCAAACCTTAGTTTTCCAGCGGATCTCAACGTTTTAAGACTGACAGTTGTGGTTTTATCCATCGAAAATTCGATGCAAAAATCAAAAATTCCAATTTTTGGCCATAAGACGACAGATGCGTACAAAAGTTTAAAGAAATAATAATACTTTTTAAAAGACATATAATTTGTTATTAACCATTTACAAATAAGCCTTGATATTTTGGTTTAATTTATCGAAAATACTATTTATAAAATAAAATTTTGAGCGAAATCTTTTGAAATTCGATTATAAACTTTTAAAAATTTTTTATCAAGTAACTCCCGTTAAATCCCTTGAAACTCCTGAAAACCTCTTTAAATACATAAAAATATTTTAAAATTAAATGAAGATCCTTAAGCTCTTTAAAATTGTTTGAAAATTATTTAAAATGCTTCGTAATATTTTTAATTCCTTTACAGACTTTTCAAACTATATTAAATAGATTGAAATGCCACAAAATCCCTTAAAATCACTAAAAATCTCTTAAACTCATAAAAAGTACTTTAAAGTCTTTAAAATCTCTGGAAAATTCTTATACTTTTTGGAATTCTTCTAAAATCTTTTTAAATTCTTTAAAACTACTTGAAATTCATTTATAGACTTTAATCTTTTTCAATTTAAAATAATTTTTAAATCCCGTTAAATTATTTTGAAATTCATGAAAATCCTTTTAAACACTTGAACATTCGAACCAAACAAACTTGAACATCTTGGCATTTTTAAAAATCATTTAAAATAATTTGGAATCTCTAAAAACTTGTTGAGCGCAAAGGGAAATAGAGGAATATGTCAGAATATTTGTGAAAATTTCGGCATATTTCGGAATATTTGGGAATATCAAGAATATTTGAGATTCTACAGAATATCAAGAATACCATAAATATTAAAAGAATACGTGTATGGCAATATTTAGTGAATGCATGAGGAAGATTGAAGTGATCGACCCCTCGGCATATAGAAATAAATTGGTTGAAAAATATGACATTTTGAAGAAACAATTTTTTATTTCAAGTTTTTTAGGGAATAACGTACGAATAACAATGATCGCTGACCGAATCCATTTGAAATCAGCAGGGACCTACATTAGAAATCGCAGAATTTCTCGAGAGCGAAATATGTTTTTTTTTTCAATTCATTCATTGATTTTATCAGAATTCGCCTAATTAGCTTGAAGTTCAAATTATAATTATGCCCTGTAATAACAATTTTGAATTCTAGAATTTCCGAAGCTTCAACTTTGAAGGATTCAATTTAGTTTTCAATATTAAATTGTCAAATTTTCATCGCTTTGAAGTTATAATTGTTCAAATTCAAAAGTTTGCAATTTTTAATTATTTAATTTTGAACGCTTTTAAGTCTGTTTCTTTAGAATCTGTGGTAACTAATTTGGAGTTATTTTTTGTGGTACAGAAAAAACTCAATACAAAAGATTTGAATCTTTTTTACCTTTTTCTTTTGACGTTTATTCTCGTGTGTTTGATACCTATTTGGGGGGGGGGGGAGGTTGATCTGGGTTCTTTATAATTAACTTTTAAATCTTAGCGCTATTTCGCATTTTTCCTTTTGCTTGCAGCTACCAGATTAGGGCAAACTTCTTTCCTTTTAAAGCCATTTTGATGTTATCACTTCAATATTGATTATTTAAAACGAATTAAACTGTTGCTTTCACAAACTGTGGTGATGGAATTTTAGAGAAAACAAGTAAAAAAAATCTACGTAGAATATGAAGCTTTAAATAAGAAATAAGTAAAACTCAAGAATATAGAAGAAAGACCTTCAATATAGGGGCTGAAGCTTATACAGAAGCGAAATAGAATGAAAGTATCTTTAGGAGTGGCTACGTAGGAGCTAGTAGAATAAACAGCCGCAAAGTAGGGAGAATACTTCCACTTGGAGCGCCAAAGTAGGGCCTATATCTCGACTCGGGTTTTATTTATAGAATAACTGATATAAAATTTATACATTTTTAAAACTAAAAAACGAAAATTTCCATTCAAGACTTTCACGCCCCTATGTCCAATAATGGTTTAAAGTTTAAAAGGACTCCAGCCTCCAAGGCATTGTATAATAGCTACTTCTCTTTACCTGCTGTTGAGGCAATTTATTATGTTTGAAATACCTCTTGTATTTCAAAATGATATGAAATAATATTTCCACCCACCCTTAATTTACCTTTAAATATTTCCTGAACTAAAGAAGTGAAGAAGGGGAAATAGTTCCTTTACATTCTCCTCAGCAATGATATTTTACACAGTTTTGCTGACGTTCTCTTTCTGATAGTTTTAAAAACTTATCACTTGTACTCGAAGATTTCATTTTATGAAGTTCTGATGAGGTAGGGCTTTTTCAACGATTATAGATTCTTACGCGAAGGTTCGCGAAATAAGCTTCGTGAAATCGGTTTCGTGAAACGAGGTTCGGGAATTGAGGTGCGCGTATTAAAGTAAAAGTAAAAACAAAACCCAGTGCAATGAAATCAGTGAAATTTTGTGCATACAAGGGGTGCTCAAGTGTCAGAGGAGACGTAGTAATACTTTTTTGTTTTCCCAACGAAAACGATCCGCGACATAAGGAATGGTGCTCTAATGCAGGTAAGATCTTCAATTTTAAGCATTTTTTAAGCATAACCATACATAAACAAATTATTAATTTGTTGCAAACATAAGTTTTCTTTTTTTTTGAAATCTTTAAAATCTTCATGAATTCGTTGAAATCTCTTGAAGTAATAAAAGTTTTTGTGAAATCTTAAAATTTGTGTGAAACCTTTTGTAATCATTTTGAAGTTTCGTAAAATATTTGAAATCCCTGAAATCTGAATTTATTGACAAATATTTTGAAATTTTTCGAAATTAAAATGATTCTAAACCTTTTGAAATAGTTTAAAATGCTTTTGAATCTGTGAAATCGGGTATACTGCATCCTTTTTGAAATGTTTGGAATTCTTGTATTCTTTTGAAACCTGTATGACATTTTTATGAATTTTTGAAATCTTTGTGACATCTTTCTGAAAACTTTTGTATTTTATAAATCTGGTTTACTATATATCCTTCTCAGATTCTTTTAAATCTGTGAAATCTTTTTAAAGTTTAAAATTTTTTGGAAATGTTCGAGATCTGATGCAACCGCCTTTTTCAAATCTTTGAAATCTTTGCAATCCTTATGAAACGTTTGAAATTTTTGGGAAATTTTTGTTAAATTTATAAAGTATCTGTGAATTTTTAAATTAATCTTATATCTTTTTTAATATTCTAAATTGATTTGAAACCTTTTAAAATCGGTTGAAATGTTTTAAATCTTTGAAATCTGGTGTACTGCATCCTTTTTGAAATGTTTGGAATTCTTGTATTCTTTTGAAATCTGTATGACATTTTTATAAATTTTTGAAATATTTGACATCTTTCTCAAATCTTTTGTATCTTATAAATCTGCTTTACTATATACCCTTCTCAGATTCTTTTAAATCTTTTTAAAGTTTAAAAATTTCTGGAAATGTTCGAGATCTGATGCACCCGTCTTTTTGAAATGCTTGAAATCTTTGCAATCCTAATGAAACGTTTAAAATGTTTGGGAAATTTTTGTTAAATTTATAAACTATTTGTAAAATTTTAAATTATTCTTAAATCTTTTTTAATATTCTGAAATAATTTGAAGCCTTTTAAAATAGGTTGAAATGTTTTTAAATCTTTGAAATCTGGTGTACTGCATCCTTTTTGAACTGTTTGGAAATCATAAAAATATTTTTAATCTGGGTAAAATATATTAGATCTTATAAATCTGGTTGACTATATCTGTTACTGTTTTGTAATATGGTGTACTCTCAAAAATCGCGAAAACCCTGAAAAATCCGTTATATCTTCATGGCGCATTCTAATTTTGAAAGTCAATTAATGTCGAAATTTTCAACTGATAATTTTTATAATTTGTAAGTTAGATACCACAAAAAAATCATTCCATATTAACAAAGACAAAATTAAAAACGTATACAATTATTTACAATATTACATTCTGTTCATTGCAGTCTATAAAATAATTGGTAAAGTCTGAAAAAAGTACCCAGAACTCTCATTATTTAGTCTGTAATGAGTAAAAAATAAATTATAACTTGAAAAACAAAAAACTTTTCAGTAGCAAGTTGTCTTCTAAACGAGAGGTTGCTTGAAAAAATGCCACAAAAAATTAATCTTTTGTACTATTATATCATTACTATTATACTCTAATATTTGTTCACATGTTTAAGCACACAATTATTTACTATTACACAATCACTACACTATTTATAATCGTACGCTATGAAAGTTTCTGTCTATGACTATACTGAGTCTATTGTAAGAAAACTCGAAGCGTAGAAAGAATGGCTAAGTAGGAGATCGTTGATAGAAGTAAGCCGAAAGGAACGAAAGTAATAACTGCATATTGTTAAGGGCACACGCCAATCTCTAACTGGGTATCTGGGTACGCCCCCCCCCCCCCCCCCCCCCCCCCCCCCCCCCCCCCCCCCCCCCCCCCCCCCCCCCCTAAGGGCTACCCATCACTCAGCCTAACTGTTGCCGTCGATGCCAGACAGCGGGAGTAATGTGGAATAAAATCCGTGATATAAAATTGTTTCAATTTAGAACTTGCTAATTAATAAATAGAATAATCGAAATGTGCGAATTATAAAGATTCCAACAATATGTTACTTGACTTATAATTTTGTAAATGAAATAATAAATTTCCACATTTATGTAAAATTTTACTTCATGAAAAATGGTTCAGTAAATTTTACTCAAATCCACTACAGCTGCTTAAATGTTTTGGTGCAATATGTTACGTAGCTTCGTAATTTCCGGAAGCTAAAATTTTGCCAGATTTCAAATCTTATTTATTAATTTCATAATTTTGGTTTATTTCTCAAACTCTTGCATTTTTCAAAATTATACTGAAATAATTGTGCAATTCCAGTTTAAAAGTATAGATAGTCTCATTCCTAACTTAATTTGAAAACTCAATAACAAGCAACATATATTTTTGTATTGCTGAATTAATTTTTTTATGAAAGTTCATTAAAAATACTATTTCAACACATAAAAAGCAGAATGTCAAGGATTTTCATGGAGTCAAATTAAAAGTGTGGGTTTTAAAATCTAATTTTAGACATTTTGAAGAAGGGCCAAAGCAGAAAATTGTATTTGCTGAAGTGTGAATAAAATTTTATAAACTGATTTAGAAATTTTTAAAAATAATTATTCTTTCTTTTAAAAGTAATAAGTGTTTATCTTTTTGTGAAAAACTTACTGTTTTTGGTTGAAAAGTCAAATGTTTCTGTCAAAAATATATTTTGTTTTTTGTTAAAAATACATTCTTTGTGGCTGAAGACTCATAATTTTAGTGCAGAAATAAGTTTTACAAGATATACCAATTATTTAAACAATTTTAATTTAAAAATTAAGAGTTTGCCCTTTTTTCGACAAGTTTATTTGTTTAGGGACTCAACTAAGAATGTCTACCGGATGATTCTTTTCTATGTTGCTTTGTAAATTTACAAAAACTATTAATTATTTAAAAAATTAAGAATTTGCCCTTTTTTCTGCAAGTTCATTTCTTTTCGAAATCAACTAAGAATGTTCAATCCTTGACTCTTTTCTATGTTGTTTTGTGAAATTACAAGAACTATTAATTATTGAAACAATTTCAATTGAAAAGTTAAGAGTTTGGTTTTCTTTCTACGAGTAGGTTCCATTTTTTAACATAAGCAACTTAGAATATCTTTCCGAAGATTTTTTTTCTATGATGCTTTAAAAATTTACAATTGTTAATTATTTTTAAAATTTTAATAAAAATAATTATAGATTGGCTATTTTGTTAAGGAAGAGGCATTATTTGTTTACGGAGTGAACTAAGAATGTCTTTCGATGATTATTTCCTACGATATTTTGTAAATTTCTAATAATTATCAATCATTTAAACAATGTTCATAAACATATTGAGAGTTGGGGTATTTTTCAATTCATAAACACCATTTGCTTACAAAGTTAACTAAGATTGTCTTTGCTATGATTCTTTCCTAAGTTATTTGTTAAAGTTACAAGAATTAATAATTTTTTAAAGAACTTTCATAAAAAAATCAGAACTTAACTATTTTTTAGATTTTAAACTTTATAATGGTAAAAACTTTCATTTAAATTAGTTTCAGTAATTATTTCTTTTTATTTATTTCTTTCAGTAATTTCATAATCATTTCTGTTGAATATTTTGCTTCATCAAAATTTTCTGTACTCTATTTTCTCTTGCAATATACTTATCCATATATATTACTGTCACTAATCACTTATAGTCGAACATATAATCAATATTATTATCAACTATTGTAATATATGAAAATTTGTGCGCACCGACATTTTGATGTTTTTCCCAAACTTACACAAAAATTTGTAGTGTTGCACAATAATTTATTCTGCCTCTTCAGAGGGTACCCATGCGAAGCCGTGTACAAATAAAAGTTATTAAGCCAAAAATAAAGCACACGTATGAGCTTCTACTTCGGTTTCAAAATTGGTCTGTTTTAGTCGAGGCTTAACCCATTAAGTCCGAAAACGAAGAAATTTCTCTTTTACGTTTGAGCTAGAATAATTTCGTAAAAAAAGCAAAGAATTTATTGTGAAATGCGGCTGAAAAACGGAAAACAAAAATTTCGTTTTATCGATATTTTTGGTTATTTTTCGCTCAAATCATATAAATATTTAATTATTTCAGTAAAAAGGTATTTGAATAGTTTATTTTTATACGAAATAAAAATATTTAATACCACAGGTGGTGGATATTAAGCGGACATAACTGAAAATTATGCAGAGATATAAGGGCGAGAGGATATAAGTCAGAGAGCATATAACCACGGTTCCACTGTACTTCAATTATTATGCTTCGATTTTAGTGTTATACAGCAGAGTCATGTAAAATTGTACATTAGTAAACATTAACTTTTAATTTGATAAAAATAATATCAGTGAATCACTGAATCTTTGAATAAAAAAGATTTTTCACTCACTGGAGTGCACAGCTCTCGGGAACGTTCTTTTGCCACTCTGACGCGCTAATGTTTATTAGCGTTCTTTAATGAATAGTTAAAGTTGAAATATAATTACATATTATGATTTTTTGTCGATTCCTGATTAATTTGATATCAAATACGACCATGTTTCGATTTTTTCAAAGATTTACGTTCACTGTATTACTATTTCATTTTGTTCCGATGAAAAATTTATTTTGCTAAGTATAAGAATAGAATATATGAAACAGAAAGGTAAAAAGATAAGCATATTTTAAAATTATTTGGAGTTTAAGTAACACTAATTTTATTTTTTAAAGTAGAATTTCCAAATTTTGTGGCGTTTATTTTCTACGTTTCATAAATAAAATATATTCGTCGGGATATTTGTAAAATCTAATGTGCGTACGTACTTGAATCACTTTGAGTACTATATATTTACAAAATTGTATGAAATTTGAATCTATAAGAAGTGCAGATTAGTTCAGTCAGTCATAAAACTCATAAACTCATATGGTCATTTCATAGTCGATTTTATAATTATATATTCACGTATAAAAGTCATATATTTTGAACATAAGAAAGTTTTTTTATACTGCAAAAAGTATTTATAGAGCCTCCTAGAATTTTTTATTTTCATTTATATAGATTTTACATACTTCGAAATATTTAAAAAATTCACAAAGATATCGAAATGTTTAAAGGATTATATAAACATTTCAAATATTTTACATTACTGCAAATTGTTTACAAGATTTTAGGGATTTCAAATATTCCATTGATTGTACAAAAATTTTGGGACGATAGTACGAATATTTTAAAGAATTCATGAAGTTTTTAAGATGTTTTAACAAATTTTACAAATCTTACAAAGATTTGCAATTTAAAAAAAAAACCATAAAGATTTTAACTATTTAAAGGATTGCACATAAATTTAGAAGATTTTCATGTTTTCAAATTAATACAAGAGATTTTATAAAGGTTTCACAAATGTTTCAAAGAATTCATGAGGTTTTTTTTAGATATTTCTAAACATTTCTCAAAGAAAAATACCGACACAGAAAGTATGTCTCGTCCCGTCTCGTCTCGTACTTCTGGATTTCTCGCTCGTCGGCAACACTAGTCATATATATAATCGAACCTAAATAAAAAATAATGATATCAGTAATATTGGCTTCAAGGATTTACAAAATAAAATTTTTTTTTTCTAAATTGTTGCGTCAAATTTATTTCAGGGGTGAGGCATTCACAACATATCTAAACGTAAAGCTTGTACGCAGTGCAATTCCAACTCACCATGACCAAGATAATTTTTTGTTGGATTTTGATCTAGCGAAAGCTGCGCGGAAATAAGAGGTAAACGATTTTATTCCTGTTTTACATATTTCATTATCTACTCTTAATTTACAATTTCTGGAGGATATTCAGGATAAAAATGCGATTGGTAGTTCAATGAAAAACAAGAATAAAAATAACAATAAAGAAAATAATTGTGTTAGTGTGTTGAAAGAAAGTGAAACAAGTGAACACATTAATAGTGACAGTGCAATGAAAAAAAATCATAGAAGTATTGGTGATAAAAACTTGTTGGACCAGAGATTTCAAACTTATGAAAAAGAGATTAAAGATAAAAATATTTTAATTGCAAAAATGCGTGCTGTTATAGAATCACAGCAAGCAGCAATGCAAAGAATGCAGCAGAAGCTCGAAGATGAAAAGCGTAAAAATAGAAATGAAGCGGAATTTGATGTCAACGAATTTTTTGATGATAGAAGCATAACTAATGAGGCCCAAAGAGCAATAATAAAGTTACAACTTAGGCCTTCTACAAGGACAACGCAAAGTTACTCTGAAGAAGAAGAGGGGATTTGGGCCATGAAGCAGCGTTTTTATTCAGCATCAGGATACGACAGAATGAGGGAGGATAGCTTAATACTACCTCATAGCTGAACTGTTGAGAAGCGCGTTGCACTAACTCCACTGACAACTGGCTATATACAATCTGTTTTGCAAAACTTAAAACAAAAGTTGCAAGAAATGCCAGAATGTGCAAGAAGGTGCATTGCAAAGTTCGACGGGATAGACATAATGGACAAGTTGGAGTACGATTCTTCGAAAGAAATCGCCGTAGGATTTGAAGATCTTGGACCACTGGGTAAAACTGCAAGGCGAGCAAATGAAGTGTTCGCTATAACTTTAAATAGGTTGGACACTTAATACATGGCGAGCACTCGTTTTCTAGGCATTACCGTACAATGGTGTTAGAGCGGAAGATTTGGTAACTCTCATCAAAATGTGCATCGAGGAAGCCACAGAATGTGGTGCGAATGTGCAAATGATCTATCTGATAAGGGCGGACCAAATAGATCAGCCTATATACAGCTTGGCGTCACTACAGAGAATCGGTTCTTTTATCACAAGAATGCAAGAAGACTTGCCACGCACGATTTTTGTCATGCAGTCAAAAATTTAATAAGTGCATGGCAAAGATACAACTTGGGTAGTTGATAAATGTAATAATTTACCTAATACTCTTGGTCATTTAGGCGAGACTCACATGAAGTCTAATAACTTCCAACGCCAAAACGTCAGGATGGCCTTTGAACTTGTGAGTCATAAACTTTCATGTGCCATGGAAGCTGAATTCATCACAGGAAAAGTTGTCACACCGACGATCAAGAAAACGATCTGGTTCACGGACAGCATGAATGACGCTGTGGATATATGCAACAGTAGTAACGTTTATGACGCAAATCCACTGAAAAGGCCTCTTTCTAAAAAATATCCAAAATGTTTTGCATGTTTCGAAAACTTTTTAGAGTGGGGATTAACCATCCGAGTGTGGAGAACAAGTGAGAACAACAAAAAATTGCTAAGCTTACCCTGTTTCAATGCACTTCTTATGACAATGAAGGGACTTTCGGAACTTTCCAAAAGTATGATTACAGTTGATCCTGAATTTCCATTGCGTACAAGGATATGCAATACAGATTCAGTAGACCAATTGTTTTCCAGAGTACGCGGACGAAACAGATTTAATCCAAATCTCACATGCCGAATGGTTCGACTGACAATACGTCATTTGGTTGCTGTTAAGAACATCGCATCTTTGAAGAAAGGGAATATCGGTCCAGATACTGAAAATTATTTCCCAACATTAATTTCAGAAGAAATGCAAAAGGAATTAAAAAATGTGGAAGTGTCGGAAGAGACAGCTGCACAAAGGGCCATAGAGTTCCATGAGAGGTCCATCCACTCAGCGCCGCCACCAAGGCATATTATAAAATGAAATACGCCATATTATTTTGCTTTTTTTTGCTAAAAAAAATTTTTTCTCTTTAAACTTCGGAGAAAAGGGTGGCGGCGCTAGCAGTACGTCCACTCTGCGCCGCCACTTACGAAAAATCAATAAAAATTATTATAATGCGATAAACGATAAGTGGAGATTTTTTGATTCTTTGTGTTCTATGATGACATATATTACGTTCGCCAAAAAACTACCCCTAAGCCTTACACAACTACCCCCTGTGATTAAAAACGTTTTCAAAATGGCAAAACTACCTTCAACAATGTAAACATCTTTTAGAGCGTCAAATTATTCACATGAAAATTGAAAATTTCGCCCTCTTTATAATTTCCCCAAAACTACCCTTCCACCTGAATGTATGCAGCAGAACATTTATATGTATGAAAAAAGGATTAAAAATAATCAAACATAGAAGAAACTGTTAGTTGATTTTTTTTCTCTTTTTCTGCTCTCCGATAATATATAATACGTTACCCAAAACATACCCCTAAGTCATACATACCCTCCCCTCGTCATCAAAAACATTTCAAAGTTGGAAACCTCCTTTAAAAATTCAAAAATGATTTAGAACTCCAAATTAATTACATGCCACTTGAAAATTTCCCTCTCATTATAATTTCCGCAAGACTACTTTTCCACGTTGACGTATGCAACAGAACATTTATATATATATATATATATCGCACTTTTCGCAGCAACGTCTGCGAAACCATGCTGAACTATTCCGTAAAAGGGGCTATGTAAGCGGAACGCCTACTCTACCACAGCTAGAACAAGCCG
>NC_046663.1:136115421-136118542 GCF_010883055.1 Belonocnema kinseyi
GCGTAGCCGGATGTCGGGAGAACCTGCTCATCGATAGATGTGTCTGCAAAGATGCAGCATTATACCAGCGTGACCTATCGATGGCCTGGATTGATTATCGGACAGCTTTCGATTCGACATCTCATAGACTTATCATCTGTCTTTTGGAAATCTTAAAGGTTCATCCGCAAATAGTTGGGTGCATAGGGAGATTGATGCCGCTTTGGAAAACCAGATTTACTATGTTATCTGGCAAAAATCGTGTGACAACTAACAAGGTCACGTTTCAGAGAGGTATCTTTCAGGGCGACACCATGAGCCGACTCCTCTTTTACCTTACATTATTGCCACTATCTCTAGCACTGCGCCATTCCGACGGGTACTTGTGCGACAAACCTGCAGATCGAAAGTACAAGGTCACTCATGTATTTTACATGGACGATCTTAAGATCTATGCTAAAAACCGAGAGCAACTGCATCTAGCTCTAGGGATTGCCAAACCATATACTAAGGAAATTGGAATGGAATTTGGGTTAGACAAATGCGCCAAGGTTTGTTTGAAGCGAGGAAAACTTATTGGCATCCCTGAAGATCTTGAGCTCGTTGATAGAAGCGCCGTACAACACCTTTGCGCTGGAGAGACTTATACATACCTGTGATATATACCACAGATGTATAAAAGACGTGAGGGCTGGAAGTTCGGAACTTTCGTAATTGTAACTTGAAATTTTCTGCCGTTTAGCTGGTTCCATTAACAGACTTTAAACAAGGAAAGCTTTCCAATGTAATGCTCGTTGACTGATCACCCATCAGTGTTTTCAGGAAGAGAGTTTTTCTTCAATTGTATTTAGGTTTCTCATTTTTCTCAATCAAAAGATGGCAAGTTAAATGGTCCCCCATGCGACAGTTTGGTTCGCGCGCCTACGGAAGGCTCAGCGCGTTTTTAATACTATTATACCTTTTATAATTATTTTATCATCACATTTTTATACCTACATTCATACTAGATTTTGCATTGCCAATCCTGATTACCAATATTATTTTACTATAAATTTCGGTGTGCCTGTATATGTATGTAAGTATGTATGAGCGTGTATATATAGGTTGACGTATAATTAGACTATCATTTATGCGTCATATACTTTAAGTATACATAATTAATATCTAAATTAGAACGATGCACGTGTTTCAGTAGGGATATAGGAGGGTGAATCTTAGGTTAAAACAATCACTGTAATGCTGGTGCAAGAGAGAGAGAGAGACTGATCGCGCGCGTACGAAATAACCAGCCAACCGTGCACTTCAAGAGATAACACGCGCGCGTGCGAAAAATTCATCCAACCCACGCAATCCTAGAGACAGCACGCCAACCCTCGACAAGCGGTTCTCCGATTGAACCGTCACCGAGGAGTGGGAGGCTGAACGACGGCGCCCCGCTCCTCGACTGCCGCGCGGAGTGAGAGAGACCGTTCGGTCGACAGAGTGGGAGGACGTGAGCGCACCCGCATAAAAGGACACACTACGTTCACTGGAGAGTCAGTCCGACTGAGTCCGCCTCTCGACCAGCTCGAAGCAGCATCTCCGCTATCTCTCTCTACACCCGGCCTAGGGCAAAAGTAGAGAATAAAAACAATATAACTACACATGGTCTTTCTTATACATACCACTCATATTTCGAATCATCTGCTCTTTTAAGAGCAAACTTATTCTGACGAGGAAAAACCCTTCAAGATTTTATTGTCAAACGTGTTCAT
The DNA here is from genome assembly GCF_010883055.1 of Belonocnema kinseyi. Taxonomy (NCBI): domain Eukaryota; kingdom Metazoa; phylum Arthropoda; class Insecta; order Hymenoptera; family Cynipidae; genus Belonocnema; species Belonocnema kinseyi. The sequence continues at coordinate 136,117,155 of NC_046663.1, forward strand.
CCTCTTCAGCGGACTGGTAACGGTCTTGCGGGTCGTCCGACAAGCAGTGCCCGGTGGGCGGTTACCACGTCCGAACAGGAGTTCGGTATCATTCAACGGGGGCCTGCAGGTCGTTTTAGCCAGCAGTGTCTGGGGACCCTGTTGAATGGGACGGAATTTCTGGAAGAGGCAACGGGATCGAAAGTTCTGGGGACGACCCGAACCACCTCGTCGGCGGGAGCGGACAAGGAGGCGGCTATCTGACTGTCAACAGGAGTTGGCAGTCTCCAATCCCGCTGGTCAACCGGAGTTGGTCAGCCAAAACACGAGAGACAAGCAGGAGCTTCCTCACTCGCCGACGCTACCGGACAACCATCGATGTCCAGTCATCACTCCGCCCGCTGTTCACCGAATTCATAAAGGACCCGACACAGCGCCCGGTCGTCGTCCTCCCTTACCGCCTGGAGGCGAAAAACTACAGCAGGTGCTAGGCTTACGACGTCGAATACGGTCCAAACACGGCCCCGGTAGGAGGACCCTCATACCTTGCAACCCGGCGCACGATCGGTCCCTAGTACTGACCTTGGACCACGGTTGTGTATTACTATTCGAGCCTGTGGGGCCGATTCCAGATGGTACCAACCCAGAAACCCGGAAGAGTCTAGAAGATTTGGAAATCAGCCGAGAGGACGATCGGCAACGACGATATCGACATCAACGGGACCACTTCCGACACCTGGTTCGGATGGCCGCTTGTGGTACCCAATTGCTGACGGCCGACGAGATTAACCCAAACGAGGGTTTCTACTACCAATCGAAACACGCACCGAAGACAGTGATATTCCCAACCACTCTACCCGAGGTGGACTATCGTTATAAGCAGAGAGCGTTCCAACTACAAGGGTTCGTGCATAATTGGGAATTCTCATGGAAAGGGGAATAAGTGCCTCACCGAACACCTGGCAGTTGTTCTTGCAGAGCAAAGGGAAGCGAACCCTACTCCCTCCACCACATAGTCAACGTGGAGTACCGAAGGGTATGAGGAATTTGGATGCGTGGCTGCAACGCACACAAGGATATGTGTATCTGACGCCCGTAAGCAACCACAGCTACAAGAAAGGACCTCGGGCAATCGACTTAACGAGCAACTGAATTAAACAGCAACCACCGGCCCTTTTTAGGGCCACCAAGAACGTAACGGAGGAAGGCTTCTTCTCGGATTACTGGATCATCTCCAAAAACGAGTACCTCAATAAATGATACTCCCGCTAACCTGGGAGATTTGAACCTCTTTTGGGGCCGGAATCACCTGGGCGTGCCACAGAGCCGCATTCAGGATATGACATCTATAAAGGATACTCTCCGAAGCAGATACAAACGTCTCATCCGACAGATTTGGTCTTCCGAAC
>NC_046663.1:136118642-136122415 GCF_010883055.1 Belonocnema kinseyi
TATTGAGTCTTGAATGTCTTCACAACAGGATTATTCTGGGTACAGCACATAGGGTTGCAAATGGAAGAGACCCTCTTCTTAAAATGGTCAGGAATCACGAAGTAGTAGGCAAAGGAGCATTTCTGTACAAAGCAGCGGAGGAGGCTGCTGAAACACTCGGACTTGACTTCAGTATTAGGGGTGAGCAAACTGCATCAAATCTTATCTAGCTCGAGCACTCACTCCTGAAAGCCCGGATTAAGAAAGCACAACAGAAAAACTTTCGTGAACAGCTCCTCGATAAGAGGATGCACGGTATCTTCCACAGAAATGTGAAGGATCAGTCAATGTATTGTGAGCTAACGTTTGCTTTCCTTAAATCGCCCGGATTGAAGTCTGGTACAGAGGGTTTCATTTTTGCATGCCAAGACGGTATCATTTCCACCTTAACATACCGTCGCCACATTTTGAGCCAAGACATTCCCGATGATAGCTGCAGGGCGTGCCATGCACACCCCGAGCATTTAGCTCACATACTATCTAGTTGTCCAACTCACGCGGGAACGACCTAAATTTAAAGGCACAATGCGGCACTAAGAGTGATTTATTACCATCTCTGTCACTCCTACGGCATTCACCTTAATATCACTCCTCTAAATTCACCTAGGGAAATTGAGTCAATTGTCGAGAATGGGAAGTGCCGCATATACTGGAACTTTATATTCTCGACAATTGTTTCTGTTGCCCACTCGAGGCCTGACATGGTTCTTGACGTCGAGAAGCGAACCATGTTCGTTATCGAATTTTCGGCACCAGCTGACAAAAACATCATAGCCACGGAGAATGAAAAGAAAGAGAGGTATCGAGACCTTATAAGGGAGTTGCAACGATTGTACCCGGAATATTCTGTTAAACTGATCGTCCTTATCATCGGCGCTCTTGGAGGTGCCAAGCTTTCACTTGCTAATGGCCTAAAAAGCATCCCTGCGTGTCAACGATATGCTAGAACACTTGCGGGAAAAATGCAGAAGGCGGTTGTCCTTGGGTCGCTCCGTGTTCTTAGGGTGCACGAGGCTTTTGCTGGATCGTCGTATTGATTTCTTTACATACTGTAACCACCTATCTCACGGTTGTGAGACGTGGTTGTGGCTGAAATTTTACCGCGATTTCGCTGAAAGCGGGTTTTTATTTTGCTCTCTGATAATATATAATACGTTCCCCAAAAACGATCCCAAAGTCGTACATACCCTCCCCGCGTCATCAATCATTTTTTAGAAGAAGCTCAAATGCATTTAAAATCAAAGCATCGAGAACTGTAACTTGATGATTGTGAATTCTCCTGTGTTAAAGCTTCTACGGTTTTAAAGAACACATTGTCATCACGTATCTCACGCTTTGCACTTTATTTCGTTAAAAATGCGAACTTTTCTACATTATGTTCAACTCTATTATATCAAATGTATATTATATTTATTTCTGTACCACTGTCTGGGGCTGTTTATTCAGATATTGAAAAATAAAGTACGAATCTCCTTTTTAATGATTATTTTAATATTTGTTTCTTATTTTTCCTTAAGTTTTATTCTTAGCCACCCTGAAAAATGTTGATCATTTCAGTAAATTTACATTCTTACCATTCATAATATGCATTAGTATTGCAACAAAAGTATTTTCATTGTCTTATTTTTATCATTAAAAAACGCATTCTATTAAAATAAAACTTATTATTAAACATTTTACTGCAACTGGTGTCATTTTTCTATAAATCTAATTTGTTAATATTCAATGTATATGTAATTCAGGCGAAAAAATGTTATTAAATAAAAGGTCTGGTATCTTGTTTCTGTTTTTTCCAAAAAGTTTCTTTTTTTACTTTTAATATATTTCATAACCCGAGTTTATAGCAAACTTGTAGGTAGTTTTTGGTCAAACAACTTTTGTCTTTTAATTTTTTTCGTCTCTTATGTCGTTTTTTCAACAAAAATTTTTAAAAACCTAGTATCTTATTTTTTACGATTGGAATAGAATCTACTCGTCCTATCGAAAAATCATTAATAACAAATTTATACATCCTTTCGGGGTAAAAAAAGTTTAGTCTGTTAATTTTAATTCGTTACTTGAGTCGTTCCTTGCAAAATTTAATTTTTAAATTTTGAATATTATTTTTTACGATTAAAACAAAAACTATGTGTCCTATTAAAAAAATATCCCTGACAGATTTCAATGAGTTTTCGCTATTTTTGGAAGAGCAACTTTTGTCTATTTTTTTTCATAGCTTGTTTCGTTTGTTCTAAACTTAAATTTATTTTGAATGTTGTTTTTTTTTTTAATAAAAACAAAAACTACGCATCCTGTTGAAAAGTGATTCATAAAAAATTTGTAGATCTTTTCAGGGCACGCAATTTTAGTTAATTCATTTTTTGTATCTTGCATAGGTAGACCAAAAAATGCAATAGAATAGAAATGGAATAAAAAATTCGTGTTAGGTGTAATACACTTAATAAGAAATTAACCTGCCATTTTATTTTTTGAATGGTAGGGTGGATAGGCCTGTGTACGGAATACACGGGGAACCATTGAAAAAAAAACATTCGTAGCTATACCTCCTGGGTGGCATGGAAACGAGCTGTTTATAATGATTAGAACAAAATTTTTATTAAGAGTAATTAACCTAAGAATAAATTAATCCACCATCACAAAAAAACAAAGGGTAAAAAGTGGTCCAGTTCAAAATAATGGGTGTAGTCTCGGAATGCAAAAAAATGAAGATCGGCAGGGGTTGCATATAAGAAATGATTGATTTTTCATTAAATCCTTGCCAATCTCCATTTTCTTGCATGCCGAGAGAACCCTCAGTATTTTTACTTGAGTTACTTTTTACCTTTTGTTTTTTGCGATTGCATTTTTTATTGGCAGGGAGAAAAAGTAAACATTAGAGATGTGTTTTTAAATAATAATTACTTTATCTCAACGTTTAATGCAGCTGCTTCTTTCTTAAAAAATCCGCCCGCCTCGTTGCACAGTTTAATGGCGCGTAATTTTAATTACAAGTTCTATGGTATTTTTTTATATTTTTTATCTTAAAATTATTTCTATTAGAACGTTTTCTATTTAAAATTCTGAATTCTTATTTAAAATAAAATGTCCTAATTTTCATGGTTTTAATTTAAAATAATTTATCATTGAAGGCTTGTAATTCGAAATTATTTAACCTTTATCGGTTAAATTCGATTTATTTTAACTTTGCAAGCGTTCCACATTTAAGAGATCAATTTAATAATTTCGGGAAATATTTGATTTGATTTTTAATTTAAAATACTGCAACATTAAAAGTTATACATTTGTAGAGAAAAAAAGTTTCGAATAATAGTGAAAATTTAGTAAAAGTTTATGGAGTTATTTTGTACATAGAATCGATTGGTGCAGTTTACTTCTAATCTAGGATCAATATTGATTTAATTGTATCAAATTATTTGATAAAAATTTGCCGCAAGGAATTGAAAATGTAGTACATGTTTCTTAATCCATGTTAAATAAACTTTTATATTATTTACACTTCATACACCGCATTTGTGTAATACCAATTTAAAAAAATATATATTTACTTAATCCTACGGATAAAAATCTCATAGTATATTTTAAAGATTCTCTAGGGTCAGAGAAGCTCAGAAAAATTCTCCACAGGCACTCAAGTAGATACGAGGGTGGATTGATAAGTTTCCGGCCTGACCAAGAAAAACAACGTTTTTAAGAATTTTTTTTTTTTATTTCTCAACATAATCTCCTCCAAGGCT
>NC_046663.1:136122515-136136215 GCF_010883055.1 Belonocnema kinseyi
ACAAGCTATCTAAGGATGGTACTATAGAACGCCACCTCAAGGTAGGCCTAGTAGCGCCATCTCTTGGTCAGGCCGGAAACTTATCAATCCACCCTCGTATATTTAAAGGTCCAGGTAGTTCTTTTAAATGTTTTAAGCGCTTTAAAATGTCATTTCCGAAATTGAAATAGAAATACGATAATAAATAACAAGCAGAGAGGCTGAAATTGAAATGAGAATTCGATCATAAATAACAAGCAGAGAGGCTATATCAAGAGAGTAGCCGACACTCAAGGGTCCTTTGTTAAGCTTTCGGATTAAAATTTAGAAGTAGATTTTTTAAATTTCATAGTTAACAGCCTAAAACATAAAAATTCGGAATCTACGGGATTCGATGATTTGAGATATCTAACTTTTTTTAAATGCTTAAAATTGGAATTAATACGACGTTTCTCGTAAATGGAATGAGATACGCCAAAAAAGACAACAGTTTTTAATCCAATTAGAAAATTGTATATTAATATATAAGTAATAATTATAAATAAATATAATGAGAAAATTCTTTAATTAAAAAAAAAGTGTTAATACTTTGAAGAGAAATTTAAAAAGGGAGAGTCGTATTAGCGACCGCCAACTACTGTAAATAACTCTGCCCGCCCGGTACGTGACGAATACAAAAGGAACATTATAATTACCGTCGCACCACTCTTAAAAGGACCACTAAAGGGACCTTGAAAAGGACCGAAATCTCTCAGACTATCTCAGAGACTAAATTGCTTCAAATCGACTCTGCTTACAGTCCCAAATTGGCCAGGGTATTTCGCTGGAAAATATTTAGAGATTTCTATCGGAAGGGAATTGCAAAATCAGCAATAAAATTAATTTATGCGGCGAACCTTTAATATTGTCACTATGAGCACAAATAAAATAAGGATTAGATTTTCAAAAGTATTATAATTTTATAGGAATTTGTTATTTTGCAAATCATGTCAGAATCCCTGCTTCTACTTTATCGGTGTTTTGAGAAATCTTTGCTAAGACAGGGATTTGCTGCGAGGAGCAACGGATAATATAATTTAACATCCTACCCTCAGAGCAACGATTTTACTTACAGAGAAAGGAGTAAGGTAGTACGAAGAGAGCAGTAGCCATGCACCTGACAAAAGTAGTAGCTATATATATTTTATCTATTCCGTCGCCACTTGCGCCATCTATGTTATAATATCGTTTGTCCTGATGACTGGATATACACAAGTGAGTATTGTGTACATTTATAGGAAGAAGGGAAAGAATTGAAGAAGATTTAACATGGAGGGAGAGGAAAGGGGGATGGCAAATAGAGCAAAGGGCATGGGTAGAGAGGAAAAAGGGGCACATGGTATGGATAGAGAGAGACAGGATATGGATAAATGTAAAGGATGTTACCAAAAGCTCATGTGTGGACGATGCAAGAAGCAAGAAAGGAACACTTTCAACGGAGAGGAATGGGCGGCATGGTCTCGGGGGTGCGAAAATAATTAGCAATAAAAGGGGCAAAAGAGGGCGACAGGAATGAAAAGAATGGAACAATAGTAGAAAGAATGGTTGGAGAAGTCAAAATAGCGGTAGTTTGTGTATATGAAAGAACAGGATAAGAGAAAGTTTGGAGAGTAATGATGATATACATGGAGGGAAAGAAGGAAGAGTTTGTTTTGATAGGAATGGACTTGAATGCCTGGACTTGCGAAAAAGGGGGAGGGGGATTTGGGATGAAGAATAGGAGGCCTATATAACAAGCTGCAAACATAGGGAGACGGACCGAGAGGGGTGGAGGTTATTAGACATGATAGGAGAAACGGGATGTTTTATATGTAAAGGAAATATGAAACAAGATGAGGAAGGAGAGATCACATTTATAGGTAAGAAAGAAACTATGATAGATTTAATCATAATTAATAATAAAGTGAGACATGTGAACTGAGAAGTAAACGTCAATTTTTTTCTGTGCCAATAATCTTATGGGAAGGCTGCTGAGTGACAAATACTACAATATAGTACTAATATTCTGCGTTTGCAGTAGGCGAATAGTGAATTGTGTTTGACGCTTATTTACAGCATAAAAAAGGTATTTTATGAATAGATTTGACTTTTAAATTGACATTACCTACATTTATTTGCTGCGATTAGGTCAAACAGGTCAATCTGAACATAATCTTGCAATAATGACAGATCGGCCCGGCATGATTATTATACATTCGATTGATTATTCTTTACCAAAGAAATGTTTTATGGTTTTGTATGTTTATTACTGACAGTGTCGGCAGTAATCATTTAGTCGGCATTTAGTAGGCATTTCAATCAACTTTGTTGAAAAATCGTTATCTCTGAACCTTATCCCAACACTGGGGATTGATCAGCCTAAAATTAATGATCTGAAATATATTGATGTTATAGGCGTATCAAAAAGATATCTCGAAGCAATTTAACTTGCCAGAATTTAAATTATTAAAATTTTTAGGGATTCTTTTTATTTTAGAAAATGTTTTCTCTGGACCTCATCTCAAAATTTGATTTGATCAACCACTGAAATAAATTAGAGACTCGCTGAGGATAGGAGTGTATCAGTAATAAACCTAGAAGAGAAATTTTAGGCAGGAATTTTCATTCCAATTTTTTTTAATTACTCTATTTTCGAAATGGCTATATCTGGATCTGATTTCCAAATTGGCATTTAATCAGCCCCTAAAATCAATTTTAAGTGATTTTTAGGATATCGGTGCATAAAAAAACTCCAAGCAATTTAACTAGTCCAGATTTCAATTAATAAAAATTTTTAGGAATTTTTTCATTCTCGACAACCTTTTCTCTGGACGTCATTTCAAAATTTGGTTTTATCAACCACTAAAATAAATAAGAGACTCGATGAGGATAGGAGTGTATCAGTAATAAATCGAGAAGAGAACTTCAGAGTAATCATAGTTTGGAAGATGATCGATCTTACACCCAAACAAGTTAAGAACGCAGAACGAACATCCCACAAAACAAGATTTTTTATGTCTTATATATGTTTTTTTCATATCAGCCATCCGCACGGGGGGCCGCACAGGCAATAAGATCTACACCGAATTAATGTAAGCATACCTCAATTGTAACAAGTTTTTAAACTGATGCAAATCAGTTTAATCATCTTAAAACATCTTCACTGGCAATGCTCAAACAATAGAGTAAATGGTATTGCCAGCTGACACCAATCCGCACAAAAGACTTTTTGGGTAGGCTCATTGAGACACGTGTTTGATACAAGAGATGAGGAAAAGAGACAGAAAAGAAAGCTCCTTCAGCCACCTTCCTCACAGAGCTCTCCCCATTCCTCTCCTCGTCCTATCTATGGTATACTACTTTGTTTTTTTGACCATGTGTGCATCAGATCTCATAGGCTCCCTCTGCACCCCCAAGGGTGTTTTGGAGATCCCAACCCCATGCATTACAATTAAACCTTCAGGTCCTTATGGACAACCAACCTCAGTACAGCACAAAAATTATCAATTGCAGAAATTTCCTTCTTTTACCCTTCTCTCTTGAGAAATGCACAAGCAAAATGTTATAAAACTTGTTCTAAAATTACTAATAAAAAACATCACCACAGCGCCAAGGGCCACCCATCACCAAAGATTCCTAATAGCAAGAATGAGAAAACTATGAGAAACAAATTCACGGTGCGCGAAGCGCTCCGTGCAAGTAGGTTCCAGCTGGACAAAATATGAAAATCGAGTGAAAAAGACCCTTTAACCACCAATTATCACCCTTCAAATTTCAGAATACAAAATTACTTAAGAAGATAACCCACATAATACCGACAAAGAAGGACCTAACTTGCGGTGCGCGAAGCGCTCCGTGCAAGCAGGCTCCAGCTGGACAAGATATGTATATCGAGTGAAAATCCCACCAACTACTAACTATCACCCTTCAAATTTCAGAATACAAAATTACTTAAGAAAATAACCCACAGAATACCGACAAAGAAGAACCTAATGCGCAAAGCGGTCCGTGCAAGTAGGCTCCAGCTGGACAAGATATGCAAATCGAGTGAGAAACCCATTAACTATTGACTATCACCCCTCAAATTTCAGAATACAAAAACACTTAAGAAAATAACCCACATAATACCGACAAAGGAGGACCTAACTCGCGGTGCGCGAAGCGCTCTGAGCGTTATAAGCAGAACGACTGACAAGTACGCAAATCGAGCTAAAGTTAGACCAACAACCAACCATCAACCTCCAAACCTATGTCGCAGACCACCCACAGAAAGGAACCCAGCTTACGGAGCACGAAGCGCTTTGTGCGTTATAGGCAGAAAGCATGACAAGTATGCAAATCGAGCGAGAAACTGATCAGTGACCAACCATCACTGATCCTCAAACACCTTCAAGAACAATCAAAAGCAGTCGCAAAAGAACAAGTAAGTAAGCAATTAAGAAAATCAAGCATTAGAGAGAAAGCAATCTTCTGCAGACATCACTACAAAGGAGTATGAACCGCATGAAAAGAGAAAGTGTTTCGTCCTGGGCCAACTCACTTAGGACTCATCAGTAAGGCATTGTGAGTCAGCCCATGCCTTAGATACGAAACAAACAACCGAAATCATCACACCTCACCCCACTATATCCAATTTAAAAAATTGGCTCACAGTCAAGAGAAGAGGGTGGAGCTTGCAGAAAACAGGAGGGATAAGACAAACAAATCCGTCACTCCTCACCCTACTACATCCAGCCAGGAAAGTTGGTTCAGATGCAGGGACAGCGGCAAACAAGAAAAAAGAAGAATTTTCAAGGAGGAACAACGAAACAAGACACAAAATGAAAGCCCCGAACCAGACATAAAGATAACCAGTTTTTCTTAAAAATTTTCCTCCAAAATGGAGAATCTCTGTTTTTTTCAAAAGTGCCTGAAAATAAAGTAAATTGTACCTATTTACCCGATATGCAAAAAATTCAATGAGAGATGTTGTGTTCTCGGGTGAGGCCACAAGAAACTGCCACCGCACCCCGACGTACAACCGACCGGGATTATTATTTATATTATTATTCATCTCAAACTAACAAATTTCTCAACTCACCCCCCCCCCCCCTCGACTGTAAAAATCTACAAGAATTGAATAAAGTTGTCCAACATTTCATTATACTTTTTAAGTGTTGTTTTGCAACTAAGGGTATTATCACCCTCTTTTTAAATAAATAAACACTATAAATCCACGTTTTTCCTTATTATCTAATTATTCTCGAAATCGCTCGCATCACCACTATCATTTTTCCATCAAACCCATGGTCATTTTGAGCATCATAATATTATAAACTAATTAAATACATGATATCTGGTCTGTATGTCACCAAACGAACTCAAGATAAACAAGAGATTTTAACAAAAATATAGATCAGCCCCTGAAATCAACTTTAAGTCATTTTGATGGTATCCGTGTATAAAAAAAAAAAATTCGAAGCAATTTAACTAGCCCGGATTTTAATTAACAAAGCTTATAGGAATTTTTTCATTTCCAAAAACCTTATCTCTGGACCTCACCCAAAAATTTGCTTTGATCAACCATTAAAATAAATTACAGACTCGCTGATGATAGGAGTGTATGAGTAATAAATCTAGAAGAGAAATTTTATACAGAGATTTTCATTCCAATTTTCTTTTATTATTATATTTCCGAGATTGTTATATCTGGATCTGATTTCCATATTGGCATTTGATCAATCCCTAAAATCAACTTTAAATAATTTTGATGGTATCGGTGTATGAATAAAAATCTCGAACCAATTTAACGAACCCGAATTTTAATTAATAAAGTTTTTAGGCATTTTTTCGTTTTCGATAACCTTTTCGCTGGACCTCATCACAAAATTTGGTTTGATCAACCACTAAAATAAATTAGAGACTCGCTGAGGATTGGATTGTGATAGTAATAAATCGAGCAGAGAAATTTTATACAGGGATTTTCATTCCAATTTTCTTTTATTATTATATTTCCGAGATTGTTATATCTGGATCTGATTTCCATATTGGCATTTGATCAATCCCTAAAATCAACTTTAAATAATTTTGATGATATCGGTGTATGAATAAAAATCTCGAACCAATTTAACGAACCCGAATTTTAATTAATAAAGTTTTTAGGCATTTTTTCGTTTTCGAAAACCTTTTCGCTGGACCTCATCACAAAATTTGGTTTGATCAACCACTAAAATAAATTAGAGACTCGCTGAGGATTGGATTGTGATAGTAATAAATCGAGCAGAGACATTTTAGGGAGGGATTTTCATTCCAATTCTCTTTTATTATTATATTTCCGAGATTGTTATATCTGGATCTGATTTCCATATTGGCATTTGATCAATCCCTAAAATCAACTTTAAATAATTTTGATGATATCGGTGTATGAATAAAAATCTCGAAACAATTTAACTAACCCGAATTTTAATTAATAAAGTTTTTAGGCATTTTTTCGTTTTCGAAAACCTTTTCGCTGGACCTCATCACAAAATTTGGTTTGATCAACCACTAAAATAAATTAGAGACTCGCTGAGGATTGGATTGTGATAGTAATAAATCGAGCAGAGACATTTTAGGCAGGAATTTTCAATCCATTTTTTTATAATTATTCTATTTTCGAAATTGCTATATCTGGATCTGATTTCCAAATTGGCATTTGATCAGCCCCGGGAATCAATTTTAAATAATTTTGATGGTATCGCTGTATGAATAAAAATTTTCGCAACAAATCAACTAGCCCGAATTTTAATTAATAATCTTTTTAGGAATTTCTTCATTTTCGAAAAACTTTTCTCTGGACCTCCTCTGAAAATTTGGTTTGATCAACCACTTAAATAAATTATAGACTTGCTGAGGATAGGAGTGTATGAGTAATAAATCTAGAAGAGAATTTTTAGGCAGGAATTTTCATTCCAATTTTTTAAAAAATGTTCTATTTTTGAAATTGCTTTATCTGGATCTGATTTTCAAATTGGCATTTTATCAGCACCTAAAATAAATTTTAAGTAATTTTTATTACGTCGGTGAATCAAAAAAAAATCTCGAAGCAATTTAACTATCCCGAATTTTATTGAATAACCTTTCTAGGAATTTTTTTCAGTTTCAAAAATGGTTTCTCTAGACCTCATCTTAAAATTTCGTTTCTTCAACCACTAAAATAAATAAGAGACTTGGTGAGGATAGTAGTATATCAGTAATAAATCTAGAAGAGAAATTTTAGGCAGGAATTCTCATTCCAATTTTTTTTAATTATTCTATTTTCGAAATTGCTATATCTGGATCTGATTTCCAAATTGGCATATGATCAGTCCCTAAAATCAATTTTAAGCAATTTTGATGGTATCGGTGTATGAATAAAAATCTCGAAGTAATTAACTAGGCCGAATTTTAATTAATAATCTTTTCAGGAATTTTCTCATTTTCAAAAATGTTTTCTCTGGACCTCATCTAAAAATTTGGTTTCATATACAACTAAAATAACTAAAAGACTTGCAGGCGATAGGAGTATATAAGTAATAAATCTAGAAGAGAAATGGTATGCAGGAATTTTCATTCTATTTTTTTTAAATTCTCTCTATTTGCGAAATTGCTCTATATCTGGATCTGATTTACAAATGGCCCCTAAAATCAATTTTAAGTTATTCTGATGATAATCAACACTTTAAATTATTACTGCCGACACTGTCAGTAATGAACATAGAAAACCACAAAACATTTATTTGTAAAGAATACTCAATCGAAAGTATAATAAACATGCCAGTCCGATCTGTCATTATTTCGAGTTTATATTCAGTTTCTATTGTTTGCTCTGATCGCTGTAAGTAAATGCAGGTAATGTCAATTTAAAGTTTACGCATGTAATATTGTATTCACTTTATTTAAAACATATCCTGTCTAATCATAACATACCTTTTTTTGCCATAAATAAGCGTTAAACAAAATTCACTATTCGCCCACTGGAAGCGCAGATAGACCCGTACTCAACCCGACAAGACCACATGCAGCAGGCAAACCTGCAGAATCCGCATTTAACCCGACAACCGGAATTCATCCCGCAGAACCCGGTACCTGCAATAAACTTACAATTAACTTAAAAACCTGTAAAGCTTCGAGAATATTAAATTGACTAAACTAAAACCTTTTTTACGGTTTGTCTAGCCTCGGATTAAAACCCTTGTAGTTTCGTTCAGGTGTAAGTCCGTCCCTCTGTCGTCATTTTTTCCGACTAAGACCAAAAAACTTGCATTAAAAAAATGGTATGAGCTCCAAAGTCTGGAATTCCATAGTGCATAAATGTCGATTGTGTATGCGAAAGTATGTCAAAATTGGAATGCAAAATTTGACCCTGACATACACACATCCCCACAGAGTAAGTCAAATAAGAGCTTCTAAAAATGCGTAACGTCAACCGAATCAAGTAAAAATTATTTAATTGATGTTTAACTAATAATTATTGTATAATTTGTAAATACGGTTTGATTGCGGGTTGTCAAGTTTGCTTACGGGTCTGCGAATTAAGCCGTTAACCCGACGACCCGCAAACCTGACCCACGCATCGGTCTTTTTTTTTGCACACCCTTATGCAATATAAACATTGGAATACAATTTTCTGCAAGAAATTTGAAGTAGACCCGAAAAGAAGTGTTTTTATCTTTAGAAATTTGTTGATAAAATGACTTTCTATAAAGAAAAACAGCTTTTCATTCTCGCTTTGATTTTTTTAAATTCTTCAATAGACGTTTTTTTTAATTGATTGAATTTATCAAAAATATTGTATTAAATTTTTTAAGTTATAATCGACTGAACCAAAGATTATGAGGGAAATTTCTTTTTGTAAGTCGGTTTCGTGGCCGATGCTATATTTTAAATTTCAAAAAAACCAAATTTATGACTATTGCATTCATTTACAAAACGCATATATCTCGAACCTCTCCCATATTTTTTCAGTGAGACCACCCGACGTTTTTGTAATCAGCACATAATTTTACGTCGCATTTAGTAAATGAGTCCCGCGGACCTAGAACGGCACACAGGAATACAGCCAAGTCCTCCAGTACCGAATATAGATGCTCACTGGTCACGCTATCATGTACTAAAATTAAAATAGTACGTACCAATTATATTTTTAATATCTGATTCCTTAGCTTGGGCAACGAGTTTTTCCTCAGAAGGTAACATTGATATAGAAGAGGAACGTACAATCGTCATATTTCTGCCATTGAAGTTGTCAGCAGACGTGTCAGTTCGATTATCCTGATCTTGAGGACATAGCTCTACTGCTGAGCGGATTGATTGAATCCAAAGATGTTTGTCTTTGGGCTTTTGAACCTTCAGTTCAAACATTTCGGGTTCCGATGGATTACTACTTATAAGGTAAATTCCTCTAGATTCTTGCCCGGCCTTTTCACGGACCAGCAATCTTTGTAGAGAAACGACACCGGCTTTATTGTCAGGCACAAAAAAGGCATATTTCTGATCTCTGGTTTCAGCCAGAAAAAACAACACATCTGAAAGAACTACAACAACAACTGGGGCCATTTTTCCTCTCCCTTGCATTAAGTACGCTGTCCCTTCGAACTGTAAACTTCGATTCGATGCCAAAATATCGGACTTTTTGAATTTTAGATCACGGTATATTGCATATGATTTGGCATCTATCCTATAAAAATAAAAAGTTATTATTAAGTCACAAGGTAATCTTTATTATCATCGGAGTTGGTAAAGATTGATGATCAGATGAGATTTTTCACTAAACATGGAAAAGAACTCCACTGTATCGATTTAAGGTCAACCTCTAAAATTCAAATAATTTTACGTAATTTCGTACTCTCCCAACTATATCAGACACGTTATTTCAGCACATAGAATAATTGCGAAATCGCATAAGTTACAATTAATTTTAAATGGACACACCTATTATAAATCTCTAATTTTCTATCCTCTCGTTCTTTGTCAGCGACACAGGAATCGACATCTGCCAAAATCACTTTAACAAGGCTCAGAGCTTTTCTAAGACTATCAGCTTCTTCAGGTGCCACACCAGTCTTAATTAGTGGCTCAACGAGCAGAGGATACTTTGTAAGACGTTGCGTGACGAAGAGGATACACTCAGGAATACCTTTTTTCTTAAGTAAAGGATTCGCCTGCAAAAATTAGAAAAGAAACATTTTTTTTGATCAGTAAAGGTACATTGTGATTAAAGAACAAAACAAGGAACTGGTTGTATAACACACCTCACAATGACGAACAAAGCGTGCGAACCGCGTATCCTCCCTCAGATAATATTTATATGCCTCGACGGCATCCCTGTGACGACTGCAGAAATCTCCATATGTGCTTTTCATACGAAAGGCATTCTCACTCGAAAATTGATCGATTAGGATATCAGCGATAGTTGGTACAACAGCATTCGTATTCTGTCGTCTTCGCAACTTCAGTAAAAACCGTAAATGAATTTCTATTAGGTCGCGTAACCTAGGAAACATGCGATCTATGACTGTGGTCGTCATTTGAAAATGATGACGAAGGCCTTCGACAAATATCTTATCCATGGCGAGTAGTACCAAGCAATGATGCTTCTCAGTTAACACAAATTCGTAAATGTGCTCTTGTCTCTTTACTTCTCGTTCACAATTACCAACTAGACGTAGCGCTATATTACGACCTATAGCCGCACTCCATGAATCTGGTTCTTCTCCGGCTAGACCCAATTCAGGATCTAAATCTTCCAGGTTATCCACAGTAAATTGTCGAGCGTCTTCACCAAAATCAAATTCCTCGTTACCACTGCAAATTGATAGTAATTACAGTTTGCAATACTCTTTTGAATTTTTCGAATTCAAATTTTTAACAAAAATGTTGTATTTATTGGACTATAGGGTTTTCTTTCACAAACTCGTGTTCATCGTCTATCTTGAGGACATCAACCGACCCAAGAATGACAACTCTCTGCATCCATTTCGCAAGAGCCTCTGCATTTTTTGCACTTGTGCATGGCTTCGAGGTTATGAACCAGATATTTGTGTGTGTCATTCTTGGGTCGTTTGGTGTCATCAAGACACACGACGAACACGAGTTTGTGAAACAGGACACGATAGTCCCGGATCTCAAGGTACATTTTTGTATTTTGGATTTCTCATAAAAAATGGAGTCGAAAATAATACTGAAGAATTGTTGTAAAGTTAATAATTAATGAGCTGGGGCCCTGTTATTTCAAATTTGTAGGAGGTTGTGAATGTCAAGGATACAACTTCACACGGCAACTAAGCGACGAGATATTAAATCTTAGAAAATATCTTTTCCTTCAGAATAAACGTTGGATTCTTTTAAGAAAATGTTTCATAAAAGTGTTATGAATTCTGTAGAATTCAGCCGAATGCTGTAGAATTCAGATGAATTATTAGAATCCAAATGAATTCTTAGAATTTTGCTCCTTCGAATTCTTTTGAAATTTTTTTTAATTCTCTTGAAACATTTACAATTCAGCGTGCATACTTTTTATTTTTTTATTTATTTTTTTTTTGATTTTCTGAATTAAATTTTTTTTTTAATTCTAAATTGTCTAAAATCTTTCAAATTCTCGGATCTCTTTTAACTTATTTGCATTGTTTTAAATTTTGTGCATTTATCTAAAGCCTGTGAATTCTTTGTACATTGTGAATTTTTCTGAAGTCTGTGAGTTCTTTTGCACTTTCTAAATTCTTCTTAAGTCTCTGAATTCTCCTGCATATGTTAAATTCTTCTTAATTCTCTGAATTATTCGTAATTCTCTGAATTCTTCATAATTCTCTGAATTCTCCCGAATTCTCTGCATTCTTCTGAATTCTCTGAATTGTATAAAAAGTTTCTGAATTCTGAATTATTATTTTGAACTTTTTGTTATTCCTTGAAATGTTTACAATACATAATGAATTGTTCTCTATTCAGCAAAGTCTTTTATATTCTCTTAACTTTCCTGAATTATTCTGAATGATCTAATAACTTTTGAATTCTCTGAATTCATTTGAATTTTCTAAATTCTTTTCAATTCTCTAAAATATTTGAATTAGTTGAATTCTTTTGTATTATTAATTTGTAATTGTAATTTCTCAAAATTTCTTCAAGTCTTTTGTATTCTCTGAACTCTCTTAAATTATTCTGAATTCCCTAATAACTTTCAACTTCTCTGAAATATTTTATTTTCTATTAATTATTGTGCATTCTCTGAATTTTTGTTTAATTATATAAATTTTTCGAATTCAGTGAATTCTTTTTAACTCTGTCAATTCTTTTGCACCATGGGAATTCTTCTGAATCCTCTGAATTCTTCTAAATTGCAAAACTTTGATTGTTCTGAATTTTTTTAATTCTTTGAAATATTTCTAATTTTTTTATTCTTTTGTATTTTATTTATTTTTTAATTACTGAATTATTTTAAATTTTGTCAATTGTTTTGACCATTGTGAATTCTTTTGCACTCTGTGAGTTCTTAAAAATATTCGAGTCCAAATGACTCGAAGGGTTTTTAATATTTCAAAATAATTAAGAAATATTTTTTTAATTCAGTGATATAGGGAGAATTGAACAAAATCAGAACAGTTTAAAGAGTTTAGAAAATGTTACAATTCAAAAAATTGAGAAGAATTTATAGAATGGAATGGATCCAGAATAATTCAGAGTGTTAAGAAGGATTTCAAGAATTAAGAAGAATTTAGAGAATGCAGAAGAATTCACAGACTTTAAACGAATTCACAAAGTTCAAAAGAGTTTAGATTGTTTCAAAGAATTACCAGAATAAAAAAGAATTAATAGAATTTAAAAGTTTTGAGGAAATTTAAAAGAGTTTATAGAATTTATAAGCATTCAGACAAATGAGAAGTATTCAGAGAATTGAGTAGAATCCAGAGGGTACACAAGACTTGCAGAAATTCAAAATAAGACATGGTGTGTTCTAAAGGTTTTAAGAGAGTTCAAATTCTCTTAAAACAAACAATATTAAAACCATTCAGAGATTTAAAGAAATTCAGACATATTCAGAAGAATTCAGAGAATTCAGAAGAATTCACAAACTAAGTAGAATTCTACAAGTTCAGGGTCCTCGGGAATCCCAGTAACCTCTCCTCGTTTCAGATTAATCTTGGCACACTTATTCAATCCAAAGTCCATACAAAAGTGTATACAAAGTCAAAGATTGCTTGAACCATAAGCATAGAACTTCAGATCATCCATATAAAATTCATAAGTGACCTTATGCTCGCGATAATTAATGCTGCTACAAAGGTGCCCAAGAGAAGTGCGTAGTGCGACAGATAGAGGCAAAAGTTTGATGTAAATAAGCAGAAGATCACACGATAATTTACAGATGAGATAGTAAATGATGATAACTCTAGTTAGAGGTTGAATCGAAAGTTTTCCGGTAGTCAATCCAGGCTATCAACAGGGCGCGCTGATGGGCTATTGCGTCTTTGCGCTATGTTGTTTGTACATCTCTCTCCACAAAGGCTTAATTATACAAACAATCCACTTATTTAGAACAGCTGTAAAGATCTTATATAACGTGCTCAAACAATTTATTGGCTTGTAATTCTCTAGGCTGGACAAGTTGCCTTTCTTCCATAGGAATATTGTGCATCCTAACACCAGCAACTGCGAAATGGGCGTTTTCGACCTTAAATATGATGTGAATATGCGGGACAGATGTTGATATG
>NC_046663.1:136136315-136142071 GCF_010883055.1 Belonocnema kinseyi
CGGTTGTCCTTGGGTTGCTCCGTGTTCTTAGGGTGCACGAGGCTTTTGCTGGATCGTCGTATTGATTCCTTTACAGACTGTAACCACCTATCTCACGGTTGTTAGACGTGGTGATGGCTGAAATTTTAAAGCGATTTCGCTGGAAGCGGGTGCAATTTTTCAGATTAGCACCCGCTCCCGGCGAAATCCTGCGGTTATCCTTATGACAAATTTTAAATTATATATATATATATATATAGATAGATAGATAGATAGATGGATAGATGGATATAGATGGATAGATGGATATAGATGGATAGATGGATATAGATGGATGGATGGATAGATGGATATAGATGGATGGATGGATAGATGGATGGATGGATGGATGGATAGATGGGTAGATGGATAGATGGATAGATGGATAGATGGATAGATGGATAGATGGATAGATGGATGGATGGATGGATGGATGGATGGATGGATGGATGGATGGATAGATAGATAGATAGATAGATAGATAGATAGATAGATAGATAGATAGATAGATAGATAGATAGGCAGACCCATTATTCAAGGTACATTTTTAAATTTTCAAATTCCTCATAAAAATAATACCAAAAATAATTTTTTGTAAATTCAATAGATAATGAATAAATCAAAATTAAAAATCATCCAAGCAGAAGCATGCAATAGATGAAAGACAGTTCATGTGTTGTTGTCAAGAGTGTGCGCGCAAAAAAAACTGGGCCATGTAATTGAAAACTTTCGGAAGGTTAAGAATTTCAATTTTGCATCCTCGCATGGTAATTGCGCTACGACATTCTAAATCGTAGAAAAGTATTTTTGATTCTGTAGAAGTAAAACGAATGTTTAGAAATCAATTTTTCTTCTTAGAACGCTTTTAAGGTTTTTTTCTCTTGAAATCTTTACAGTACACCATAAATTACTTTGAATTTGTGCAAGTATTCTATACTTTCTGAATTCTGCTGAAATCGTTTGCATTCGATGAATCTTCTAAATTCTTCTGCATTTTCTTAATTTTTCCGAATTTTCTAAATTCTTCTTAATTCGCAGAAATCTTTTTAATTTTCTTGATTATATTCCATTATCTAAATTCTTTTGAGATTATCTAAATACTTTTAAATTCTGTGAATTATTTGAAACTTTGTGTATTTTTGTTCACTCTGTGAATTATTCTGAATTCTCTGAAATCTTTTCAATTCACTAAAATCATTTGAATTCTTCTCAATTCTCTGAATCCTCTGAATTGTTCTAAATTCAACCAATTTTCCTGAATTCTAAGAGTTCTTTGGAATTCTTCTGAATGTACTGAATTATTCTGAATGATCTGGATTCCTCTGAATTCTTTTGAAATTTTCTAAATTCTTCAAAGTATACTGAATTTGTTGAATTCTCACGACGTCACTGAATGTTTTTTTAGGTTTTTTAATTATCTTGAAGTTATTAGAATACGCATTGAGTAATTTTGAACTTCTTAATATATTTTGATTTTGTTTAATCTATTCATATCTTTAGAATGCAAGTTGTATTGACCATTCCTATGTATGCGGTGGGTAATACTAGGGCGTATACTGAATATATTAGAACTACACTCATGTGTGAAACCTACTATCTTAGTGTGGAAAAGAGTACCCTGAAGTTTCTGAAATAGTTCGTAGCGAGTCACAGATATTTTCTGGAAAAGTTGTAAAAAAATCACACTTTTATGGATTGTTGATTCCCAGTTTTACGTAGATCAGCAGTAGCTAAAATAAAAAAAACTAGAAAAAATTCTGCGAAAATCAAAAACAAAAAAGAATACTCTATCTTCGATTATTTCTGTGCTATAGTAATTTGTAATTTATTTATTAAGTTCCCAGGGCTAAAAAGCTCTCTGAGGAACAAATTATAGATGTACTAGAACTATAGCTATTTATCAACTCTGGCCGAAGTTAAACAACAATGGTGGCTAGATAATATTGTATACAGTTATGTGTAAAATTAAAAAAAAAAACTTAAAATATATAATTGGTTACTATTGGTGGTACTGTTTGAAGAATATAGTTCTCGATGAAAAACTTATTAACTGGTCAGTAATAAAAATAAAACATAAACAAAAAACCTCGCAATAAGCGTTTTCATGACCTACACCGAAAAAAATATGTAACTATATTAGTTCAATAATACCTTCAACTAATATGCTTCGCATAAATTAGAACTCAGTAGGTAAAGAAGTCGAATTGGATCTCTTTATTTAATTCGTAATTTTATCGGTTTGAGTATAGAACCAACGCTATAGCAATACCGAATTAAATCGATTAAGTAAGTATTGAAATTGAGCAGTTCTTCATGCAAAACTCGCATCATTGTTAACTTGAATATCAGCTGTTCTAAAGCATCGAAACAGATACTGTTCCACATTTGTATCGGGTACGTAACAAACTTTGAATCACAGTGCATCGGTATAGATATACTCGCTTTGTTTCGCTCCGTTCGACTCTGCTGGTTCGAATGACGACGAACAGCGAGGATCCAACGAATCTGTAACGTTTAAATTTGAGAGCACACGAGATTTGATATTTAAATAATTATTCTTCAATTTTCCCAACACATAATGTCCGGCGCCTCAACTCAGCGCAATGCATTCAACTTATGAACGTTGTGAGTTTTACATGAAGAACTGCTCCATTTCAATACTTACTTAATCGATGTAATTCGGTATTGCTATAGCGTCGGTTCTATACTCAAACCGATAAAATTACAAATTAAATGAAGATATCCAGTTCGACTTTGTTACCTACTGAGTTCTAATTTATGCGAAGCGTATTAATTCAAGGTATTATTGAACTAATATAGTTACATATTTTTTTCGGTGCAAAGGATTGAAAAGTAAGTTGCCCATAAAACAATGTCTTCTCTGGGCCACATTCAGAAGTCGAGACCTTAAGCGATATGGAGTTATCTGTTTATACCTTGGAAAGTCATAAATAAAGCGAATGCATGCATTTAATGCTCACTTGAGCTTTAAATTAAGTTCCTCCGTAATGTCATCGTATGAAATACTCCCAACATCGAAATACAAGAGAATAACGCTCTTTACTGAAGAATCCTTGTAGTCGTTGGTAAGGATCCCTTGTTTCTTTCAAGCTGTTGTAAGACTGTGAATACATTTCTTGAAATGCCAACTACCTGCTTATTCTAGGAGAAAGTACGGTAAAGCCAAATATTTTCTTTCTTATTTCTGCTTTTAATATGGTTAAAATTATATTTATTGAACGAATCTCTACATTTTTATTTGCAATAGGTTCCTTAGTTTGCGAAATTCGGCTTGAATCCCTGGGTTTTTTGTTATCCTGGCTAGTCGGCGTGTATATTTGTTGCTTCATAGGTAAATATTGTAAATAGTAGATAAGTATTAGGTATTAGCCGCGGAGGCACAGTTTGGTAATGCAAGGCAAATTGAAAAAGAAAGGACATGCGTGCGAGGCGAGGCGAAGCAAGAAAGGTAAGGCTATAAGAGCGAGCGGTTTTAGAGATAAGGTGTTGATGAATGTAAGTTTTTGAGAGTATGTGTTAAGGAATTTCGGTAAAAAAAATGGAATTTTAAGCAAGTCAATTTTTTAAGGCCAGCAGGCCGAAAGTAAACATTTATCTATATTTATGAGGAATATGTAGGCCTCAAACCTATAAAATGATGAAATTAAATAGGTGCTGGGTGTTGGGCGTAAGAGTCTAGTTTTCACAATAATTGTTAAGTATTTAGTTTGAATAATCTTAGTATTTAAGTTAGTGCTAAAGTCTCCTGTTATAATAATGTTTCTACAATTCGGTACAGAAGCAAGGATTTCGGACTGAAGTTCAGTTCTGTAAGAGGCATTCAGGGGTTAAAAATAACACGTACTAACACATTATCTCTGTAATTAGCATCCGAGGTTTCAATGAACAGAAATTCGGCAGTAGGATAAGAGGCATATGCGCTGAAACCCATCAACACTCCATTAGGACTGTCATGCATATATGAGACGACTCCGCCCTCTCTCCGCTCATCTCTGTCTCGACGAAATAATATATAATTGTCAAGTGCTACCAGGCGGGAGGGGTAATCAGGTGTTAACCATGTCTCGCAAACAACAATAATGTGGTAATCGTGAGCGTTAAAAGGGTCCGAAATTCGTGATAGTACACAAAAAGAAAGATTTAGCATTTACAAAGCAGATTCTTAAAGTCTTCGTGATAAACGAAATATAAGTTTAGATAAGTCAAAACAGTTCGGATATTTAAGGCATATAGAGTAGTGCGTTAAACAGCATTTCTTGACCAATATTTCTGGTTTTAAGAACTCAAAAACTAATATAAAACTGTACATGAAATACATTTAATACAATAGAATTCAACATAATATTGAAATTTTTTCATTTTGGAAATACTTTAAACGATTGCGATGCACCAGACACGTGCTTAGAATGTATTCCTTAAATCCCATGGAGCTTTAGCAAAAGAGGATTCATAATTACCTTATAGTACGTACGAACCCTTGGGAAAATCTATCTTCAAAAAACATAAATCGCAAACTTCGTTGATAAAGCAAGTAAAAATGGATCAAACTTGAGAGCTCATATCTTGCGATCTAATAAAGATAGAATATCGTTTTTATTAGAGTTTGTCTATTTTTGAATTATGTATAATTTTAGCTAAATATTTAACAACAAAAATCAGGTTACTTCTAAAGACTTAACGCGCAAACTATTAAAGATATAACATTCCTTTTTTAATTAAGCAGCATTATATATGCTTTTACCAAATATATCTACTTTTAACACGAGGAGCACTCGGAGCCAGTACGATCTGTTTCTAGAAACTTCGAGGTACTGTTGTAAAAAGTTCCCAGTGCTAAAAGGTCCAAATAAATCAGCAACGAATTAAATATAAAAAATATATAATCGGAAACGTTTTAGATCTCATATGGTCCCTTTTCAAGCCTGAAAACACTAATTGAGATCGATGAAAAAAGCGATTTGTACTATAATTATTTTACACATGGAAACGACTCAAATGTGAATAATGTTTACGTACTCAACTCTTGTCATTTTAATGTTAACTTACGCCAACATTAATGTACAAGTCAAGCCACTCAATTTCATCATGTATTTAATGAAATACATGATAAATAACGTTATATATGAGTTGATGTATATTCCTTTTAATACCGTAAACTTTTTACCACACTAACCAAAGGTCAAAACTAAAGAATTGATGCACTTCAAGGTACTGTTTGGCGGACGAAAAAGGTAAAGAGGTGAGGCTAGATAACACCACCCAATTGCCATTCTTTGTCCACTTTTACATTACACCCTCTTTGTATTGAAATACGTATTCATTCAACACTTTTCCAAAAAACAAATAGGCATTGCATCAAAAAATTCTGATGAAAAAAGCTTGCATATACACACCAACTTCCCCTAATATTTAATGTCGTAAACCCTCATTCCACATAAGCTCTTGCTAGAAAGCACCCAAGAAAGGCGACTTGTCCCACCTAAGAAGCTGAAAGCCAAAGAATTCTACATTTTGTCATCGCAGTCTGTCGATGGTCTGAAACAAGACCGACTTGCTAGAGTTACCATGGATTAGGAGCTTTTGGATATGAGTTCTATTTTACGCTTTGGCGTTAAGGAGACTTGCGTATACTTAACCCTTGGTATACTCACTGGGTTACACTAACCCTGCACGATTTTTAACGCTCTGTCTTTTCGAAGCGACAGGAAGGCAGGGTC
>NC_046663.1:136142081-136145218 GCF_010883055.1 Belonocnema kinseyi
CCCCCACTACTCACAGAGCCTCTTAGCAATTTCAGGGTCCCGAAATCTGGGTATGAGTTCAAAAATCTGACAAAACAGAAAAATAGAAATGTAAGTAAATGTGATTTTATTTAAATATTGGGGATGTTCCTAGCGTGTATTAAAACTAAAAAGTCTAATGTTTTTCTGAGTGCACTGTTTTCGTGCCTGTGTATGCGTACGTTACGCACAGGTCTCACAGCGTACGGTTTGCATTTGCTGACAATGATTTTCACACATACGCGTCCTACCATGTTATGATATTCATAAAGTCAAAAAATCAATAAAAATTCTTTTCTGCAGCTAAGGGATCATAATCAGTGTATCGAAATCTGGGGAAGGAAGCACCACAAACGTTTCTCTCCTATTGTTTTTCACCCCGTGTGCCATGATTTATTTGCGCGGAATAGGAAATTTGCCGACTTTCGAATTCCTAAATAACTGGTAAAACCAAAACCATATTCTTAAAGTTCAACTCTTTAATCTTTGTAAAAACAAAAAAACGGCAAAATTGTTCAATTGTGAATAAAGAAATTAGCTATCCAAGTTGGCCGGGTAAACCTAATTCAGTGTATGTACCTCGTTACTCAACTATAGTATGTATACTAAAGTTTAAGCATGCCTGTGAGCCGCATTAAAAATACAATATCAGTCAACGAGGTTCCCCGAAACTGATACAAGCATCTCATACGACGTATTTGGTCCTACAATTTGTCGGACTTAAACAATATATCTGCGGCTAACATGCTTACCGTCCCGGTTCCATCTACGAAGCACGAGCTCACGGCCCTTGACATCGAGACACGTAAGACCATGTGTATGGAAAAGAGCTTTCATATCAACTAATTCGTTCAGCGCTTATACCTTGCTGAAAATTCCTACATGGGTTCCTATATAGGAAACTACATAGGATCCTACATAGGAATCTATATGTTTCACCCATAGGTTTCTGTATAGGATCCTACATAGGATCCTGTATATGTTTCTATAGAGGACCATATCCAGATGTGCAGTAGTATTCTATGGCACCTACGGATGCGCAGAAGTTTTTTTGGTCCACCAGGAGCACCTAGAGCCATAAGTACCATTAGGTACCATAAGGTACCATTGATTAGGTACCATTAGGTACCCTATTAGAGAGCGTCCTATACAGGCACTTATATAGGATCCTATGCCATTTCCTATAGGTGGCACCAATAGGTCAAACATATAGGGTCCTATGTAGGATCCTATGTAGGTTCCTATATAGGATCCTATATAGGAACCTATATGGGAATTTTCAGTAGGCTACACCCCACACTGTAAGGCGGGCGTGACATTATAACTTGCCAGTATCTTTATAACCAAATTGATCTGCGTACAGTTCACACCATCGAAAATGGAAGAGATCGTATCCTGCAAATGATTCAATTTTGAGATGCGAATGTAGAAAATAATTTGCAACTTTGGTGAACTACAAACTTTAGGCTGACACACTAATCAAGTCACTCATAAAACTATTTATAAAACTTATAAACTTATTGCATAGGTAAGTTTTCAGTGGTAAGAATTTAAATTTGTTTAATAGATTCGAAAAAAGTGTTTTTCATTGTGAAATAATTATGCAAGAATTAAAATTCATTTTCTTCTTGAATTTATTAAAAGGTTATAAATATACTGCGTTTATAATTTTTTTCGCTGAAAATTTGAATTTATGAATTTACTTAAAATTAAACCATTTTGAATTTTTTAACCGTGAAACTTTTTCGTAAATCGGAAAATGACTGGGAATTTTTGTCCTTACTTAAAACGACTACCCTGAAATTATTTACGTGTAGTGTTGAAGGTAACAAAAAAGCATCCAAATTAAAAAACAGTGATAAATATTCCTGCTACATAGAGAAATTCTTTTTTAAAAATAAAAATTACTTTTTTGGATTCGGCTACATAAAAATTGATTTAAAACCAATTAAAAATGTTGTTATTTAGTTTTTCCATAATTAAACAACTAATTCCTTTACATAGAATTAATTTCCTTCATAATTTTAAATTCTTACTTACTATCTGAAATAGCACTAAAATTATTTATGAATTTTAGACCTATACAGCAAATTTAAAATACTTACAAATTTTTAAAGTTTTAAAAACTTCGTGGCAACACTAGAAACTTTTTTTTTAATTTGGAAAAATTCCACTAAGAGGAACAATTGAGAATTTCAACTTTCAATGCTTAAGCGCCCCTAATTTACATTATTACAATTTTGTAGGCTTTCAATATTTTCAACTAACACCTTGAATAAATTAATTTTCTGATGTTAATTTTTGTCGAACGGAAATAGTTTTGCAGCTTGCAGTTAATAGTCACAGATTTTTAAATGCAAATATCCAAACTTAAATGCAGGAACGCTACAACATAGCCTATATATTTGTGTGTAATTTCTTCAAGAGAAGGAAGGATTTATTTTGGTCATTCATTCATTTATATTCCGAATATATATATATATATTCGGTTCGGTTTTGATTCCTCTAGAATCAAACCGAAGGGCCTATGACAAAGCCACCGAACGCGTCCTCGGTTTGCGGATAGAGGGTCCCTGTACCAAGGGTTTCTGCTGAATATGGTTACAAAAATAAATAGGCAAGGGGTGGTCCCGAAGGAATTAACCCCCAAGCGGAGGTGTGAAAACCGTGCCGAAAGCTGAATGGCACCTGGGTGAGGTGTCTAGACCGGTGACTCTGGGATACCAGGCGACTTCTCAGAGTAAGCAGCCTTATCCTTGCATGCGGGGCTTTACAAGGATGGACGAACCCCTTTCCCTAGCTTCTCGTGGGAACAACAATGACAACACCAAACATAGTTGTAGTAAGTGCGGTTCAAAACAACAGAACGCGCAGGGCACCCGACAATGGGTCTGTCAACAATGCCGACCAATCTAGAGCTGGGGGAGCCAATGAAAATGGATTCAATGCGATGGATCGGCGGGATCTCGTGACCTTTAGGTGGACGGAGCGACTGAATCACGACTTGCTACACTGCGACGATGCGAGTGTGGCCCGTGAACGGGGTTACATGGCACGGCTGCATAATCTGTGGTGCGAGAAACACCCGGAGCTATCGCACTTTTCGCAGCAACGTCTGC
>NC_046663.1:136145318-136149789 GCF_010883055.1 Belonocnema kinseyi
TTTCATCGGCGCTCTTGGAGGTGCCAAGCTTTCACTTGCTAATAGCCTAAAAAGCATTCCTGCGTCTCAACAATATGCTAGAACACTTGCGGGAAAAATGCAGAAGGCGGTTGTCCTTGGGTTGCTCCGTGTTCTTAGGGTCCACGAGGCTTTTGTTTGATTGTCGTATTGATTCCTTTACAGACTGTAACCACCTATCTCACGGTTGTGAGACGTGGTTATGGCTGAAATTTTACCACGATTTCGCTGGAAGCGGGTGCAATTTTTCAGATTAGCACCCGCTCCCGGCGAAATTCTGCGGTTGTCCTTATTAAATAATTAATTATAAAACGTGCATTCCTTAAAAAGGTTAAATTGGCAAATAAAATTGAAATTAAACTTTGGTATTCAATATTTGGTAAAAAAATGTTTTCATGTATAAACTGAGTATTTTTATGTCGTGTAGCTCCTCTCTCTCCCTCCCTCTCCCTCTACGCCACTCTCTCCTTCTCGATCTCTCTCTCTCTCTCTTTCATTGTCAACTCCCTCTCTGTGTGTTCGTCCCGTTCCGACGCAGAAGGATAAGGTGATCGCGGGGAAGTAAATCACTTCGTAATCGCACGAACATAAAAATCACAAATGCATTTCACAGAGATACACGTTTAAAGTTCGAGATGAAGTTAATAGATAATAAACATAGAAGGCAAACAATTCAAAATTTATAAAACCGGATTTCTGTTAATATAAAAAGGATAGTTTTCGACGTGAAAAAATAGAGACATCCGCTCCGTTTCAAATCACAAAGAAAATTGAAAAAATATTCACAAAGATCCTCCAATTTTACAACTTACGACGGCCGTAGTGACCACGTGCTCTCAAAATTTGTGCTGCTTTACAACAGGATAGTATTTTTTAAAAGCTTTTCCACGTCGATAGTTTGGGTTTTGAAATTAAAATTTGTACTATTCAGACATAATCGAAGTCCTTCCTTAAAATCTCTCCATGGAATTTTTGTTTTTTCGCGAATTTGATTCCACCTAATACGAACCGCCTCGACTTTCGATTTTCATAACGCTAAAATTCTTGCGAATGAATGTCACTATCGCAAACGTCTTATTTTCGAAATGTGTCATATTGCTGGGAATGAGAATTCTGTCAATTTAAGAACGGACGTGCAAAAATAAACAAAAACATACTATCCTGTTGTAAAGCGGAACAAATTTTGAGAATACGTGGTCACAACGTCGTCGCCCCCTAAAGGGAACCGGCAATTGGTTCTATCAATTTTCGGAGAGAATTACTGCTACAGACCCTTACAAATTAGGGCATCGTTCCTTTGAATCCCGCGAGTTGTAAAATCAGAGGACATCTGTGAATGCTTTTTCAGTTTCCCTCTCACAGAGAGGGAGTTTACGGCGAAAGAGTGAGAGAGAGATATAAGGGCGAGGAGGGAAATCGAGAAGGAGAGTGGCAAAAAGAGAAAGAGAGAGAGAGGGATTGAGGAGCTGCACGACATACAAATACTAAGTTCATGCATGAAAACATTTTTCACCAAATATTGAATACCAAAGTTTAATTTTAATTTTATGTATTATACAGATGTATATAAAACTTGTATAAATCTGATATCTGGCGCTGAGGAGTACCCCTATATGTGGTCGAAAAGTTCTGCAATTTAACCTTTTTTAAGAAAAGCACGTTTTATAATTAAGTACTTTCATAAGGCCCTAATGCCAGCAAAAAATTTCTTCCAACAAATTCAATAACTGGTTCAATTAAATCCGACATCTTTCAAAAAAACAGTGAAGATGTCATTAAACAATAGGCCATATAGTTTTTAAAATGCACAGCTTTTAAACTCTGAACCTTTAAAATTGTAATTCTTTTGTTCCAAATTAAGAGTTTTATATGAGAAGAATGAAAATTTAGCGGATTTGAAATTAAACATTAAAAATTCTTGCGAAAATCGGAACGTTAAAGGGTAAACGTTTGTTAATAAGATATCTTAAAAATTATAAACTTTAATTTAAAGTCCAAATAACTGAAAAAAACTGTTTAAATTTGTAATGGTTGGAAAATTAATATGCAAATAAAATAAAATAATTTGCTTAAAAAACCATGCGAGAACCAGGGATTCAAAATTTAATTATTTTTAATTTCCTATCTAATGATATTCTTTAAATGAATAAACTATACCATTTTAAATTGAAATCAGAGTAATTCTATTTTATATTTTTACGTTCTGATTATTTATTCTTGAGAAAGTATTAGAATTTTCCGAAATTTGGCACCACAGTTTTTCAACGGATCTCCACTTTTCGAGACTCCCTGAATCTAAAATCGAGTTTTTATTATTGCATAATACTCAGAAAGACAAATCCTTTATCCTGATGATCTTTTGCGATCAAAATAAAATTCTCAGAGTTATAACATTTACAATATTTTATATATCAATCGAAAATCCAAATTTTAAGTCAAATAACGCACGATATGAAAAAAAATCGAGAGAAGAAAAACATTGCTTTTTGAAATCCCTATCAGATTATCATAACAACTTTTTGGATTTTCTTAGAAAGTCGAAAATTCTATTTTTGGATTGCACAAAAAATTATGTAAAATTAAAAATTCCATTTTGCGGTCAAACTATGCAGGATACGAAAAAAGATGAATTACAAAAATTGTCATCCCAAAAAAAATCTAGAATTTCGTTAAGAATCAATTCTTGATAGGCCGCATACTTTTTGTTTTTTCGTGGAAAATAACATTAACAATGAAAAAAAAAATTTTTTAAATGTGTGGAAAAACGTGAAAACAAAGGTTTAACAAAACCTGTTTACAAATGGTTGTCGAAAATCGAGCGCGCAGCGCGAGTGTCGCGATGAGAATGTGTACCCCAAAGCCTACAGATCTTTGAAAAATTTATTCTTTAATATAATTAATCAAGTAGAACATTCAGAATATCAAGATGCATATAAATACTGTGAACTAAAGTAGATTTTTTTGATAAAGTTATATTCAAGCATTCCAAATGCAAAGAATAAATATCCGAGCGCGATGCGCGAAGTTCGACAGCCGAGCGCCATAGCGGACAGATGTTTATATTAATCATTAGCAATGCAATACATCCCGCGTGCTGTAGCACGTTTATAATGTTACCGTTCTAAATAATTGAGTATAAATTTAATGCGGATATCATAAGTATGCGTATTTATAAAAAGTTAATAAAATTATATTTTCTTAATAAAATTAATAAAATTAATTTTTTCAGTCAAAGAATTCATGAATCATAAAAAATGTCATTTAAAAATGTTATTAATCATAGAAAATTTAATTCGGATATTATTGGTATGTATATTTATACAAACTCAATAAAATTAAGTTTCATTCAAAGAATTCATTTATCAGAGACAATGCCTTGGACTACAAATGGTGAACATTTCAGCAAACACCCGTATACTTACATAATTCTTTTTTATTCTGTAAATAATAAAAAATAAGTATATGTTAGCATAAAACATGGTTATAAGGTTTAAAAAATGTTTAAAAATACAATTATTACATTTTGCTGATCATTTAAAAACATGTTATGCCTTTTTAAAGAAAGATATTTGATGGAATAATGGCTTGAGTGTGTGGAGCGCCGTAGCTCTCGGTGTATGAGTGTGTGTGAGTATGCGCAGTGCCGCCTTGTGTCGCTCGGGTCTCTGCTTGCGGACGCTCTCTCGCTAGTGTGAGTCCGCAACCCGTCGCGTGCCGACGTTCTTGTACAGGAGTAATAAAGGTTTCTTAGTTTAACAATTAAACTGAACTGTGTTTTCTCTCTGCTTACCCCAATTACCCAACAGGTAATGGGCAAAGCACGCTAACACAGCGCAAATTGAAGGAGTTTGAGGTGAAAGGAGAGGCGTGTTTTTGTTGCGAGGGAGAAACTCGTAGTGACTTGTGTGAAAAAGGGAGACGCGGCGTGGTTTCTTGTTGATCGTTTCGCTCGGTGATTGTTGGAGTGTGAAGACTCGAGTGCACGGGTGCACGTGTGGTGTCATCGAGTGGACGGCAGTTCCTGCTTCGCGAGGATGAGCCGGGGAGGTTGTGGAGCCGAGGGAGGCGGAGGAGGAGAAAACGACGAAGGGAATCAGTCGTTCTCAAACAAATCATTGAACCTGGAGGAAGCCAAGGAGAAACTATGGGAGGGATACAAACTGGAGGGAAAATTCCCATACGAAGGAGTTTATCTGATGGAGGCTGCGAAGGCTGACTCAGGCCTTTGCCTGGCGTTCACCAACGAGAGGGTGCTGTATATAGGAGAAGGAGTCCTCAATCCCAAGTTGGCGGGATGGCTGCTGGGAAGATTGGGAGCGGAGAAGCAGATTCTACTGCGTCCGAAATCCAGGCAGCCAGCCCCACCAACTCAACCTCTCTCGCTGTCGCCCAACTCGGCAAAGCGACTTGTGGAGGACACACAGGAGACCAGGAAGGAGATTGGAGAGTTGAG
>NC_046663.1:136149889-136151191 GCF_010883055.1 Belonocnema kinseyi
GATCGCAACACATGTAGCTAACCTTTACGTCTTCACCAATCAAATTCCTAGTCGAAATTATAAACTCCCTTAGACATGCTGGCACATCACTTTTGTGCTTCACAGGATATGCACCAGCATATCTTGAATAACTGTCTACAAAAACGACTATAAAACGGTATTGATTCGGGTATGTAGCCGGACTTATGTAACCCATTACATCGGCATGTATTTTAATTAGCGGTTTATCCGCCCTTATTCTAATTTTTGTAAAGGGTAGTTTGTTCATTTTCGCCCTAAAACATATCTCGCAATCCCTTCTTCCTTCATCAAAGTCAGATCGATTATAATCTGTTAGTTCCGGATATTTATTCACGAGTTTACGCATGTAATTGGCTGACATATGCCCAAGTCTTACGTGTCATAACATTACCGAATTTAACTTTTCCTTCGGATCATCTTTAAATTGAATGGACCCGTTTACCTTCTCAATTATGAGATCATTCGATTTAACTATTCTCCTATTATTGATTGTAGTCAACAATTTATTTTTCTCTTTATTTGCATTTTGATTATTATTTTCATTTTTAGCTTTTAATGTACCACTCCTAGTTGCTAAGTTTACAAACACCTTTTTACTATTAATTACTTTTGATGGTTTATTAACATTTATTTCAATCTCCCAGAATGGCTTATTATTTGCTCCAGAAATAATAGTCTTTCTAGTGAGTGGGTCGTATATATTTATAACTTTATTGTCGAGATATATTCTCAAACCTTTGTCTGCTAATTTGCGTAACGAGAGCAAATTTTTTGCTAGATTTTTCGAATAAATTACATTTTCAAGTTTAAAATTACTCCCATCTTTTAAGTCCAAATCTATCTCACCCTTTCCTTGAAATTTTAAATTTGCTCGCGAGTCTTTATTTGCACAATTTATCACCCCATTATTTGACAGATCTAAATTTTTTAAAGATAGTCACGCGCTTGTCAAATGCTCTGTTGCACCTGAATCTGCAATAAAGTTTTCAACCTGATTCTCACTCTCACTCTCCGAATTAGAGTCCGACTCATTTTCAGTTTCGTCTCCCTCGACTAAGTTAGCCCTAACCTTTCTATTATTTTTGGTCTTAAAGTTTTTCTTAAACCTTTTCTTATTTTTACCTTGAAATTTGTTACCTCCCTTATCTCCACCCTGAGTTTTCTGGGGAACAAACCCATGACTTGGTTTTCCAAAACCAAATTGACCTCCAGAAAACCTTGGCGTCTTACTCCTTTGCTCCATTTCACCGCCTCCAAACCGCTTCCTTTTCCGCTCCTCAG
>NC_046663.1:136151291-136172135 GCF_010883055.1 Belonocnema kinseyi
GAAGAAGGGTACATGTATGAGGAGGTAGATGGAGTTTCCTATGCGACTGATAAAATGGGAAACAAGTACTATTGGGATGTAAACAAGGGAGATTGGGTCTACTTATCCAGTGTGTGGTAGTTTTATAAACATGTTCACTCTAGAATTAAGCTCTTCTTGTCAATACTTTAAGATTGTTAAACCAAAGTATTATTTTTATACCTTTATAATATATAAATAAAGATAAATCTCTAGCAACGGCGTGAGGGAGGGATGGAATAATGGCTTGAGTGTGTGGAGCGCCGTAGCTCTCGATGTATGCGTGTGTGTGAGTATGCGCAGTGCCGCCTTGTGTCTCCCGGGCCTCTGCTTGCGGGCGCTCTCTCGCTAGTGCGAGTCCGCAACCCATCGCGTGCCGACGTTCTTGTACAGGAGTAATATAGGTTTCTTAGTTTAACAATTAAACTGAACTGTGTTTTCTCTCTGCTTACCCCAATTACCCCAACAATATTTAAGGAAAGAGAATTTAATACCATTTTTAAAAAGTTTATTAAGAATGCATTTCATGCTATGATAGCAAAATTAAAAAATTGACCATTAAAATTTTTTAAAATAAAATGATTGAGAATTCAAGGAGGGAGTACAGAAACATTTTTCATCGGACCGCACTCCACGTTTCTTTACAGAATTCTTTTTTCTTCTGATTTCTAAGTATTTTATATTTGAAAAAAAGTATCAAGCACTTTTTGAAACAGGAAATATTCAAACTATGGATCAATTTATTTCTGCACATTTTAAATTATCGTTTAGGAATTCTTATTTTAAATTAAAAACTGAGTTAAAATGTATTATAAAAGACTTAAATAAATCGAAAACTGCGTTTTACAGGTGTTTTTAAAAACTAGAAAATATCTATTTGTCACTGAGGTTATTACAGAGTTTTTTGAACTCGAAAGTTCTTTATTTTTTATCAGTTTTAGATAGCTTGAGCTGATTAAATTTGTAAAGAAAAAAGTATTGAGCCCTTTGTAAAATAAGTGAAGTTCAATTATTTTTTAAAATATTTTAAATTGTTTTTTTTTTAGAAAAGCTATTCCATCTTTAAAACTGAGTATAAACATATGATGCAAACTCCTGTTAAAAAGAAGAATCCAACGACCAAATTTGGACCACAAGGAATAAACAAAAACAAAAAATTCTATTGTAATCTGAAAAAAATTAAAATATTTTTAAAAAATCGGACAAAAATAAAAAAGAGGAAAGAAAAATGAGAAGGCAGCCAACCACATCCCCTTCCTTCTCTTTTTCTTTCTTTCGCCTTTTTTATTTTTATCATCATCCAATTACAATAAAATAACGTTAAAAATGAAAATTAAAAAAGAATAAAATTGCATTACCAACATTTCGGTACTCGTACAGTACCCTTATCAAGGCAAGAAAAATTTAAATGGTAGAAATTGACAGCACCCACGAACAGGTGCTCTCTCTTTGATGTCTGAGAATCGAATGAGGGTCAGTAGGCCAATCTGTTGTAAACACAATATAAATATCTGTCACAATTACATCAGAAGTAGAGAAAGTAAAAGAAAAACAGAATTCATGAAACAGCCTTGTTAAATGTAATTAATTATATTAGCATAACTTTTGTTCAACTTATTCAAATCGGTTTTTAAATTAATAGATAACTTTTTTTGTTTTTTAATATAAAGCATTTCCATGAATTCTCTCTTTCTCTCATTACTTTCACCATGCAAAATTTGAACATTATCCCAGTCAAACTCATGGTCAACATCAACAAATGCCTTTATATGTCTGGCAAGAACACTCTTGTAACAGCGTCCCAAACGAACATCACTTTTGTGTTCCTCTATCCTAGTGTTAAGAAGTCTGCCAGTCTGTCCCACGTAATTCATCTTAAAGATCCTGCAAGTGATCTTATAAACAACACCACCCTTTTCAAAATTATCAAAAGGATCTTGGCAAAAATTTATCACTGAATTTATTTTAAATGGTATACGCAAAATAGTATGAATTAAAATTTTTTTAAAGATATGTTTAATAGTTTTAGAAATTTGAGCAAAAAATGGAAGAACAAAGGTATTAAACGAACTATATTCCTTTAACTCTTTCTCATTTTCTGCAAGCAAATTATTAGTCTGTTTGTTTTTGATTTGTTGAATTCTAATTGAAAGGAACTCTAACCGAAAGGAAATTTAAAATTCTACCTGAATATGTATTTTTTCTATACCAATTGGTAATAATATCACCATCCCAACCCTTAATTACTTCTATATCCAAAAACTGATTCTATTATCCCGTTCTATTTCATGAGTAAATTGAAGTTTTGTGTGAAAACTGTTAAAAGTATCAATGGCCATCTGCAACTTTTCTAGAGGAACACATAATAAGGTATCGTCGACAAACCGAAAATAAAAAGGCAAAACAAAATCTAATTTCCGAAAAACAAAAAACTCCAAATCTTCCATCACTATTTCTGCTGAAATTATCGAGTACGGGTTTTTATATTATACCATCTATTTAAAATTGCCTGTTTAACTAATTCAAGGGGTATACTCGGAAACATTGTAATAACATCCAAAGAAATCATTACTTGGTCATCCGGAACCGTGTTTTGAATAATACTTTTTTGACATGTCCAGATATTTTTGACATTATATACAGAAGTTGTAATAGAGTCCTTGAGAATCAAATTGAAATTCTGTTCTAAACATTTAGTGGGAGTATTAATACTTGAAATGACTATTCTTAAGGGATAGCCATCTTTGTGAATTTTTCTCAAACCATAACATTAGGGACGTTAAATAGGATTTTTAATTTGGATTTTAATCTAATTTAAATATCTTACATTGTATAAACGTATAATAAAAGAATTGAATAAATTAAAAACTGTGCGTTTTATGAAAGTTTTCGCATGGCAGAACATTATTTTTTTGTCATTGATGTTAAAGGGTCCGGTACTCGAAGTGTAACCAATTAAAAAGGCTATAAATTCAGTTTAGAAAGTTACTTTTATTTAATTCAAAGTACAAAATGTCTAAAAATAATACAAAATTCAGAATCAATTCACTTTTGTTCGATATGACCACCTTTTGCCTTGACTATGGCCTTGAGACGGTCCAATTACGAATCGCAAGCTGCCCGAATGTGACTTGCAGGTATTTTGGCAAACTCGCGGACAATGGCTTTCTTCAGCGTCTCGAGACTGGTGTATCTTTTAGTTCGGACCTTGCTCTCCAAAATGGCCCAAAGAGAATAATCCATTGGATTCGGGTCTGGCGAATTCGAGAGCCATTGTGTGGACGTTATGAAGTTCGGAACGTTGTTTTTCAGCCATTCTTGGTTCACTCGAGCTTTGTGATACGGTGCCGAGTCCTGTTGTAACGTCCATGGTATACCACCGAAATGTTTGTCTGGCCACGGCTTCAAAGCAACCTCCAGAATACTTTCCCGATAATATTTGGCATTTATCTTGACGTCAGGCTTGATGAAAACGATTGGAGAGCGCCCATCTGCGGTTACGGCTCAATTGGAAAAATTTTCTCGTCAGAAAACACAATGTTCGGAAATTGACCGCTTTCGGCCAAGCGAAGCAACTCCTTCGCTCTTTCAAGTCTAACTTGTTGCTGCTTCAGTGCAAAAAGTTTTCTCGGATAGTTTAAAAAAAAATAGCATGTGATACACCTACGCAGAAGCGATTACTGCCCTTTTGATTGTAGCATATTCCTTCAGCTCTTTGCACTCGTCTACGTTTTCGCACTCGCTTTGCTCGTGCGCTAACATCTGACACGTACTTCGAGCTTGCGGCTCATGTGGCAAGTATCACACTCTTCGGCTATCGCCTATTTTGCGTACTTGTTTCACATATAGCTATGACTTCGATTAATTTTATTTGCACACGGCTTAGCATGTGTAGGGGAGCGGCGGCTAATGTGACGCGGCTGTTAATGTGGCGCACCCTCATTTTCAGAAATTGATTGATTTTTAGCGAGAGGTGTTTACTGTATACTCTATTTTTTTATGTGTAGTGTTTTGTATAGTGACAAAATTTGCTTAATAAAGCTAATCACTAATTCTTATTATGAAAAGTTATTTTTGGGTGTTATGTGTGTATTTTTAAATAACCAAAAAGCAGTGAAAAAGTGCAGTATTTGACTTTTAATTTCTGTAACTCTTTGTAGAATCTATTCTTTAGAATGTTCTGGTCGTTTAAGTGTTTCAATTAAAAGGTATTTGATTCTAGCGTAAAAATATTTTTTACATACACGATGCACGTGCGACTAATTTGGCGCATCCGATATTGAAACCGTCTGGTAACTTCACGCCACGCGAGCTTCGTTAAATTCTGCCAACCAGTGAGAGCTGCAAAGAATCGTGCCAGTGAAAGAACAGATTAAAGCAACAAAAGGTAAGATGTTTGCTTTAGATTTATATTAAATAATTATTAAATCAAAACATTGGTATACTAGCAACTTTTGAAGATTCTAGTTTTACTTTCTTCGTATTGGTAATCGCGTTTAAAACTCCCTTCCCCGGTTTTTAGGTGAGGTTCGTTGTGACATATAAGACGAAAATAAATATTTTATTATCAATTGATTAATTATTGTTAATACATACATGCATATTCTTCCTAGTATTAGAAGTCTCTTATGTGAACTAGATTTAGGTATTTCAAGAATATTGTAGAATGATTAACCCTGTTAAAGTTTCGCCGCCGGTATGAGGTTACGTTCATTCTTATAAGCCTTTTAAATAAAACAACTGAATTTGAAACTTTTCTTTTAGATGGTTCTAGCTGAACGAAAAACAAAAAATGGGTAATAGCCACCTCAAGATTTGCCCTTTGCCATCAACGATGTCAAAATGGAACTTCAAATCGTTCTACGGCCAAACGCTACAACATCCCTGAAAGCACTCTCAGAAGGAGAATGAAAAATAAGAAAATGACTCTACCTTGAGCTAGAAGGAAATGTTGCTTTACTCCCGAATAATAATAACTCTTGGCGGAATATTCCATGAAATTAAATAACAAGTTTTATGGTCTGACTTGTGTCAAGCTCCGTTAAGCATCATTTTTTCCGGCTAAAAAACATGATATATAACGTTCAAGTTGCACTCAATTTATAAGTAATTATTTAAACCCATCATTTACCGAAAATTTATTTCATTGAATTCAGTAAGCAACGTTTACTTCCCTTTCAGAAATTGTACTAAGAGCGCGCCACATTAACCAACCAGGAAGGATAACTTGGCGCAGGCATACTTTTTGTGAAACTTGTTAATTAACTATTTTAAAAGACGTAAATTCAATAATAGACATACGCATAGCGTAAATAAAGGTTCAAAAAAACATTCAGTGAACTGATACAGTGAGGTCGGTAATATAGGTATTTAGCTATGTCACATGCCCTTAATAAAGTCGAATGCAGCCACATGTTATTAGTAAGCGTGACTAAATTTATGCTATACGTTTAAGCCCGCCTTGGTAAAGTAAAATTTTTCACATATCAAAAGATAGTGAAGTCTTTTGGCGATA
Organism: Belonocnema kinseyi; assembly: GCF_010883055.1. NCBI lineage: Eukaryota > Metazoa > Arthropoda > Insecta > Hymenoptera > Cynipidae > Belonocnema > Belonocnema kinseyi. The sequence goes on from NC_046663.1 coordinate 136,156,825, forward strand.
TGTGTAGCCATGCTATCGGAGTTAAATTATGCTTTAGTAACGATGATGATCCATGTATCTCTCACGGGGGTTTTATAAATAAAAGGGAATAGTACAATAAGTAATAATAATACTGGTTATCTATTCGATTTAGTACTAAATTACAATGAAATATACAAAAAACAAACGTAATGCAATATAAAAATCATTCCAAGAAGGAGCATAGTACAATATGTAATAATAGTACTAATAATATATTTGATTGACTTTAAATCACAGTAAAACATACGGAAAAATGTACTGTTACGGAAAAATTAATTCCAAAAATCTTGATTTAGCAAAAGATCATTTAATTGAAGAGATTATGGAAGTACTGGAATCAATCAAGAAAAAATAAAACAACTGATATTAATGAAAATGAAAGTTTGAAATATTGTAAAATTTTAAAGATTTTTATCAAATATGTATTTCATATATTTTATTTAAAAATAAATTTGTTTATAATGTTTAAATGATTTTTGTTTTAATATTTTGATTCTTATAGAAATTTTTTACTTTTTATTAAGGATGTTATAGCTACATTTATGTTTTTATGCAAGATGCAGAACAGTTAAACTCAACATTTTTTTTGAAAATAGTTTTAATAAGTAATTATTATCGTAAAGTTGTAAAGCATATCGAAGAAAAGTTATTGCAAACAAATTCCTTGTTGAATCCTAGAAGAAATGGAACCTATTCTTTAAAAATAACCACTCTCTATTTTCTCATTTAAATTCTTTAAATAATTCTTTAATTTTCCAAAATTGGAAAGCATCATACAAAAAACTCATCATAAGGATATTCTTATTCATGCCTGTAAAAATTAATCCTCTTCTTTAGAAAATAGCCAAAATCTAAAGTTGTTCATAAAAATCGTTTAACAATAAATCATTATTGCGATGTTAACAGGCAACACAGAAAAGAATGATCGAAAACGTATTATATGAAAAAGTCATAAAAAATATATTCCTAGTTGTTTAATGTAAGTGTTTAATTATTGCATTATTATTGTTAATTTGCGAAATAAAAAAAAAAGTTATTTAAAACATATTGTTGGTGATTCTTTAAAGAAATTTCTTTAATTTGTTGAGAAAAGTTAAAAGTTTTTTTAGGGAAAAAAGAAAATTTTCAGATTTCAATTTGAACATTTTATGCTGATTGTCCAAATTTGGTCGTTGGATTCTTGATTTTACTTTCAGGAATTCTGCTCATTAACTTGATTATTGGACGTTAATTAGGATTTTTAATTTTATTTTATTCTGATTAAAATTTTTTCAATATTAAAGTTTAAACTTTTAATTTTCAAAATAACTAATAAATCTGGTAACATTTCAAAGCATTTAGAAAATGGCATCCAAAAGAAAATCTTGGTTTGAAAAAAAAATTCAGCATATTCTTTAAAAATTAGCAAAACTATGAATTTCTGTATCAAAATCTTCTTATTTTCACAATTCTATAATTTAATATTAAATTTTCTTTATATAAGATATAATAAATGTATTTTTACGTTTACAATCACATATTAATATTTCATGTAAAAATTGAATCAGTTATATATTCCTTTACTGTATTATCACCTGCAAATGTTTCATTCCATTATGAGCATTATCTTTTTATTGTTTCCATTACTATAAAAAAATCATAAGTGCTAATTATTTCATGCTTGAAGTGAAAATATTGAAATTTTATCAATATTGATCATTTTCTACATGTAATATACAAAAGTATATGTGAACTGGACGCTTATAAATATTCCTGATCGTTATCATCACGTGTTTTCTGCATTTTTCTGTAACATACATTTGAAGAAAAAAGAAATGTTAAATTATGTTTAATAATTAGGAATCTTATCACATGAAAAATACGATAATTTATAAACCTACATTGGACTTGAAACATTAGATTCATCATTTGACTTCCGTTTTGTTTTTGTCTGTCAGAAGCCCTCTATTAAAACAATTTTAGACATTTCATCTTCGTTTTCCAATAATTTGATGTTTTTCACCTATCTAATGATAGATGCAATCCTCTTCTAAACAAATAAAAACATAAAAAAATTCATGTATGATATTTGCATTATATTGATGGAAGTTATGAAATAACAATTATTTACATGAATTTTAAACGAAATTATGTAATTTTAAAGACAAAAAGACGAATTATTTACAAAAAGTTGAATTTTTTAAGCGAAAAATATGAGTTTTCAATCAAAGAGTTAAACTTCCAACCAAATTCTTAAATTTCCAACCATAATTAAAAAACCTTGTTGAAAAAAGAACATATTTTTTACAAAGTAGTTCAACTCTTAGTGAAATAATCGACTTTTAAACCCAAGAAGATGTAGAGTTGATATTTCAATCAAACAATTGCATTTTTGAACAAAAATCATATATTTTCAACCAAAAAGATTCAATTTCTACCATACAAGGTCAATTTCCAACAAAATACATGAACTTTTAACGAAATTATTTCATTTTAAATTCAAAAAGAGTATTATCTACAAAAAAGCTGAATTTTTAACCCAATTTAAAAGCAAACAGTTGAATTCTTAACTATAGTTATGAATCCTTAATAAGAAAGAATTCATTTTTTCACTAAGTAGTTCAACCTTAAGTGAATAATCGAATTTTCCACCCAAAAATTATGAATTTAATTTTTAACAATATAGTTGCATTTACAACAAAACGACTTTGCAACCAGGAAATATTTACAATTTATAAATAAACCGAAAAATGTAATTTTTAATAAAAAAGTATAAATTTTCCATAAAACAATATAATTTATACAAAGAAAGACGAATTTTTAACAAAATACATGATTTTTTAACCAAAAATGGTATAGTTTAATTGTCAGTTTAAAAAATGTATTTTCAACGAAATAGATGAACCTTCAAAAAAAAAATTTTTTTAACAAAGCAGTTGAACTTTTGATACGAAAGAGGACTTTTTTTTACAAAATAGTTACATTTTTAACAAAATAATTAATTTTTCAATCAAATAATTGAGTTTTTATCTAAACGAGATGAATTCCAAAATCTCCAATTTCTTTAATTTCTTTCAAATGAGGAATCAAGATATAAATAAGACTATTATAATATAACATAATTATAATACTATCATCAATAATATAGTATATATTTATACATATAATAGTATTAATATTTATATAATTTATATTTTATACTTGAAATAACGTAACCTCAAAATATACGCGTATAAGGAGGCGCGCGAAGTATTGAAATCATGAGAATCGCCAGCATCGAAATCTGGAAATATTAAAATCTCAATCTCTTCATTTTATTTCAAAGCAGATAGAGATATAAATAGAACCGCCGAAGTGTTCCGACCGGCAATCGTGCACTTTCGAGTTTTCAAATTCAGAAGAGGAGAAATGGGTTGCGCGCGCAACCCAGACATTTACGTCGTCTCCTACTATATTCACACACACATAGACCTGTGATAGTATTCTACCACGTCTCGTTTCAGATCTGGGAGCACTGCGTGGAAGGACCTCAAATTTACAGCGCCTTAACAAGCTAGGAAACGCGGGTTTGAATAGGAGTCTCGACGAATGGCAAAAAAGGCAAGCGCGACTAGAAGTGAAGGGGAGGAAAAAATAAAAAGAGTGGCTGGGGAAGACGACGTAGAAAGGGACCCGCATAACAAGTGAGTTAGAATTGAAAGGAAACCATCAGAGAGAGATTAAGGGGATGGGGGATGTTTGAAAAATTGGAAGCTCTCATTAAAGTGTGAGAGGAAACAAGAAAGAGTTTGGACGACATGAATAGGGATATGAATATGCAGGGAAACGATGTAAGAGGGGAAGTGAAAAAGGTCAGAGAAGAATGGGATAAACGTTGGAAGGAGGAGAAAGACAAGGTTTGGGGTAAACTACAGAGCAATGAGAATAGACAGAGAGAGGTTGACGAACAGAGATCTAGAGAAATAAATCAGTTAGAAGAACGGGGATCCAGTCTAGAAATTAGGAATGAGCATATGAGGGAAAAGATAGAAAATGAGGACATAGTTAAAGGAAATGAAAAGAACGTCCGAAGTGAGATTGAAAGTTTGAAGAAAAGACTCAGTGAGATCGAAAGAAAATTAGAAGGGGAAGAAAGGACAAAGAGGAAAAATAACATAGTAGTTAAGGGATTAAAAGTGGAGAGTGAAACAGGAGAAGTGGAAATAACAAATCTTTTGCGAGATATTAGAGTCAGGTAAGGGTAGAAGGAGTCAAGAGAATAGGAGGGACAAAGAAAGGAAAAGAAGGAATGTTTATAGTAAAAGTGGGGAGTGAGGAGGAGAAAATGAAAATTGTGGAGGGAAAAAAATTATTGAAAGGAAGGAGGGAAAGAATTAAAGAAGATCTGACATGGAGGGAGAGGAAAAGGAGATAGCAAATAGAGCAGAGGGCTTGGGTAGAGAGGAAAAGGGGCCATATGGTGTGGATATGGAGAGTCAGGTTATGGATAAATGGGGAGGAATGGTGCTGGGATGAGGAATTAGAAGAATGAAGGAAAAAAGAGAAGAGTCTTGCGAAAGGTAGGGGGAAGAGAGACAAAAAATAGTCTAGAAATAAATTAGAGGGGTTTCCAAACGGCAAAGGGGAAACAAAGTGAAGAGGAAAGAAGAGGGAAGGGAAGAGAGAAACGTGAAAATAGCTTTCTGGAATGTGTCAGGTTTGAAGAACAAGAATAAAGGATTTTGGGAGGAGTTAGAAAAGTGGGATGTGATTATGATGAGTTAAACTTGGGCAGCTGAGAAGGATTGGAAGGGAATAAAAAAGTTCTTACCGAAAGATTATGTGTGGACAATGCGAGAAGCAAGAAAAGAACACGTTAAAGGGAGAGGGATTGGCGGCATGGTGTAAGGGGTGAAAAAAGAATTAGCAGTAAAAGGGCGAAAATATGGGGACATGGAGGAAAAGGATGAGACAATGATAAGAAAAATTATAATGGGGAAAGTAGAAATAGCGGTGGTGTGTGTATACAGAAAAAAAGAGGAAGAGGAAGGCTGGAGAGTAATAAGGAGGTGGATGGAGGAAAAGAAGGAAGAATTGGTTTTAATAGGAGGGGACTTAAATGCACGGACTGGAGAACAAGGGCAACAGCAATAGACTACATCTTGGTTGAAGAAAGAATGCGGCATATGATAGGGAGTATGAAGGTAGGGAATGAGATAGTGTCCGAGCACTTCCCGGTCATAGTTACACTAAGAAGAGGCGTCAGTAAGCGCGGCAGGGGCAGAAAGGAAAAAGAGTACGAAAGAAACACGAAAATGGGAATCTGGGGGTAGATAAATTAAAAGAGTTCAAACAAAAGATAGAAAAGAAGAAGGTTAGGTATGAAAAAGAGAAGGGAATAGACTCTTTAATTGAAAGGTTGAAGGGGTCCATTGAAAAGGTAAAGGATGAGCTGGATACTAATGAAGAAAGAATAAGGGGAAAGAGAGGCTGGTGGGACGAGGAATGCTGGGAGAGTAAAGAGAGAATAAAAGAGTGTGTGAGAAAATGTAGAATAGGACAAATGAAAAAGGAGCATAACAGGAGGAAAAAAGAACGTAAGAAGATGCTGGAAATAAAAAAACAAAGGATAAAGAAGAATTTAAAGCAGAAGTAGAAAAAGCAATCAAAGAAGGTAGGGTGTGGGATGTGATAAATAGGGATAGAGGGGAAAGGAAGGGCTTTAACGAAGAAATAGAAATGGAGGAATGGACGGATTATTTCAAGAGTCTATTAGGGGGAGAGCAAAATAAAATCAAAGGGGAAAAGTGTAGGATAGTCCAAGGAGAAATGGAGGAAGGGAACGAGATAACAAGAGAAGAAGTGGATGAGGCAATAAATAGGTTAAAAAGAAACAAGGCGACGGGAGAAGATGGGATGGAGAACGAAGCGATTAAGTTTGGAGGAGAAGGGATTAGGGATGGGATGTGGAAGATCTGCAACAAGGTATGGAAAGGGGAAGGTTGGCCGAAAAAGTGGACGATGGGACTGGTGGTACCGCTCGTCAAGAAAGGGGAAGGAAAGAAGGTAGAGGAATACAGAGGGATCACTCTCATGTCAGTCGGCTGTAAAATATATGCAGAAATCTTAAGAAAAAGGTTGGAGAGTCAGGTAGAACAAAAAGAAAGTATCCCACATAATCGGACGGGATTTAGAAAAGGGATGGGAACTATCGACAACATCTACGTACTTAACTATTTAGTTAACAGAAATTTGGGGAGAAAGAAAGGGAAACTAGTCGCTTTGTTCGTAGATTTCAAAGCAGCGTTTGACTCAGTGAACAGAAAAGTGCTATGGCAGGCAATGAAAGAGACGGGTGCAGAGGAAAAGTTGGCGGAGAGGATAAAGGGAATTTTTACTGAAACCAGGATTAGGGTGAAAATAGGAAAGAAAAAAGGGCAGGTTTTCTGGACAGGCCGAGGTCTAAGGCAAAGGTGCCCGTTGAGTCCGTTACTATTTAGTATCCTATTGGCAGACTTAGAGGTGAAGCTAAAGGAGAAAGGAAAAGGAGGATCGGTTTTGGGTAATAGCAAACTATACTCTCTAGCATACGTGGACGATGTAGTTCTATTAGCGGATGATGAGAAGGGGATGATCCTAATGATGAGAATCTTCGAAGAGTATGTGGGAACAAAAGAGCTGACGGTGAACGTAGATAAGACAAAGGTGATGTGTTTCAGAAATAGAAAGCGCAAAATAAATTACGTTTGGAAGATGAACGGACAAAAAGTGGAAATTGTGGAGGAGTTCTGTTACCTAGGTTTTTGGTTTGAGGCAGAAGGGGGAAACGAGCTGCGGGTGAGGAAAAGAATTGAATGTGCGAGTAAAGTAATGGACCAAGTATGGGGTATAGAAAAGAGAAGGTTCAAGAATGATTGAAGAATGAGGGTCTGGTTGTTTGATGCGTTGGTGTGGGCGGTGTTGTGTTATGGTGTGGAGATCTGGGGATGGAAGGAACATAGGAAAGTAGAGAGCATGCATAAGCCATTTCTGAGGTAGGTAATGGGGGTTAGCTGGAGTTGTCCACGATATATGTTAAAATAAGAGTTAGGAAGAGAAAGTATAGTTACTAGACAAATTAGGAGAGCCCGGAGGTTTGAAGAGAAGCTAAAAAGGGGAGAGGGAAGTAGAATTGCACAAGCATGTTTTCGCGAAATTCGTAACAATGAAGCGAGAGGTAATGTGGGAAGTTCAAAATGGGAGGAAGAAAGGAGAAAAATGAGAAGGTTGTGTAATATTCGAGAAGGGGTTATGGAGTGGCAGGACATAGAGTTAGAGCTATTAGTTAAACAAGGAGAAGAGAGATGGACAAAGATTATAGATTCGAGGTACTATAGATGGTATATTATGGTCGAAGGGTTGACGGAACCAGAATATCTGCAAAAAATAAAAAAGGAAGATAAATGGAGTAGGATTGTACGGTTCAGAATGGGAGAAGGAGTGAGAGCATGCAGATATTGGATGGATAAAGAGGAGAATTTATGCAGAGTATGTGGATATGAAGTGGAGTCTTGGGCACATGTATTAGAGAGATGTACAGGAGAGGAAGAGGGACAGTTGAGTGTGGATGAGTATGTAAGATGGATCTTGGATGGTAGTGGACAGGGAGTGACGTGGATGAAGAAATTGGAAGAAGTAAGGGAAAGCAAGGGAGTAGGGCAGAACCAAATGGGTGATCCTGAAAGGGGACAGAAAAATCGAAAATTGTTTTCAATATCGTGGAAAATGCATTTTTTTATTGTAAGAGGAAACGGAAGCCTTGGAAGCTCGCTCATTTTAGGAATTAATATTACTACTGTTACTATTGTTTATCCTGCGTAATGCGAAAGAGTAGAATATAAATAGTAGTTAAGTTAGACTAAGGATGCAATTGTAAATATATGTACAGGGAGCGGAGGCCCTCAAACCCGTTATTTTTCAATTAAAGAAGATAATACTTTTCTTTGATTTTTCAATTCAAACTACAAATACTTCTCTTATCTTGTCAAACTTGTCTTTTCTTTTTCTTTCTTCTTCTGACCAGTGTAATGAATAAACAATGTTTTTATTATAGAAAGTAGTAAATAGTACTTAAATATATCTTGCAACAAGTCATAGCCTTCCAAAGTATGACTGAAAGTAAAATAAAATATGTCTTAATGTTTACAATGTTTTACGATCTATTAAGAAAATAATTTTTTTTAAATCAAATTTATTTTTAAGGGCATGTGATACTTCGTCGTTTGGTAAATAAAGTTCAGTTTCCTCGGTTTTTTTCACAAAAATTAAAATTTTTTAAAAATGAATTCGGAGATGCTATAGAATATTATAACGGACGCCTTCTGACTTTTTTTTTAGAGATAATAAAGAAATGTATTGTGCTAAATAAAAATGTTATGCATATACACTATTTTGAGGTTAGGAGCGTTCATCAGCTCTCTGTCAATCCGATTATGCCCTACCAATTTTGACGATAGCACTTAAGAATAATTATGGGAGAGAATTGTAACACACATAACCTCAAAATACGGACACACATTAAATTTGTGATAATTAAAATTTTTTAATTAACCCACAAAAAAGAATTCGAGGACTTCCGTTATCGTGTATGCTATCATTCCCCAGATTTTGAAGACAAAATCTTTATTATTGTAGAAAAAAATCCGACAAAATCTAAGACTTGTAAAATCGATAATATTTTCTAAGTATCACACAAATTAATCAAATTTAAACAAATTAAATTTTTCGAATTTATCTACAAAGAAAGAGTCCGGGGAGTAAAGCAAATTTTTTATCTATGTGAAGGATCATATTTTATTTTATAAGTTATTATTAATAGATTGTTATTTTACGATTTATACATACAATTTCACTCAAAATTTAGTTTAATTAACAATAAAAAATAAGATCAAAAATAATGAAAAATATTTGTAACTTTTTTGCAATATAAAATGAATATTAACTTATTTTATTTTCAAGATTACAAAAATAAAAAATAAACTTTTAATTATAAATATGCATAACACGGTCGTGCCTAAAAGATAAGACCTGGTAAGGAGAAGAGGTAGTTAGAAAAGAAAGGGGCGTGGTATTTTCCCTAACGTATAGACATTACAATAATTTTTTTCTTTAATTTCATTGAAAGTTATAAAATACTAAATTAAACAAAATGAGTCAAGGATGGACGAATTATGTAGATTTTTTAACATTTTAAATATAACTACAATCATAAATTTTTTAAAACATAAATGATTCGACAATGAAAGCACATTGTGACTTTTTCAATTAAAAAAATATATTGCGAGGATTGTTAAATTTAAAAAAGTTATCCCATGATGAAAATTAAATTACGAAAATAATTTAAATTTTTTATGTTATCTTATGAAAATATTTTGATGATGGTTTTTCTATTTCTTAAAGATAGCAATAACAATCAAAATTATAATGACATATTTTTTAAAAAGTACATAAAAGTAAAATAAAATTGGAAAGTATAACTAAAAGTAAACAAAAAATGTAAAGGTATAATAATTTAAAAAAAAAAATTAAGAAATAAGCCAAGATAATTCAAATTGTTTTTTAAGTTTTTATTTAACACTGTAATTTTGTTAAAAAGACCTAAAAATAATCATTAATAAAAAATAGATCGAATTATATAAATTAATTTTTTTCTTAAATATCGAACGAATGCGAGGACGCATATTAAAAAAGTCAGAGAGGAAGTGAAAAAAATGAGAAAGAAATGGGAAGAATGGGATGCTCTGCGGAAAGCCGAGAAAGAGAAGCTATTTAAGAAACTGGTGGGAGTAGGAGACGTAGTCAAGGGGAATGATAAGAAACTGCAGGAGGAAAATAAGAGAATGTGCAGACGTCTGAAGAAAATAGAAGTAAGACTAGAAAAAATAAAGCGAAATATAGTAATTAAAGGAATTAAAGTAGAAAGTGATTCGGGAAAGAAAGAAGTAGAGAAACTGATGAACGATATTGGGTCTCAGGTGAGAGCGGAGGCGATAAAGGTGCTGGGGAGAAACACAGAAGGGAAAACAGGTGTGTTCGTAGTTAACGTGGGAAGAGAGGAGAAGAGAGAAATTATGGAAAGGAAAAGGATGCTTCGGAGAACGAGTGAACGAATTGAAGAGGACCTGACATGGAGAGAGAGAAAGAGGAAAAGGATGATCGAACGGAAAGCATGGATAGAAAGGAGGAACGGAGACAATGTTTGGATAGGGAAATACGGGGTGTGGGTGAATGAGGTGAAGTTTATCTGGGACGATGAGAGAGAATAATTGAGAGTAAAGGGAACAATACATAAAAGAAGGTTAAACAAATGTAACGAGGAGGGGGAACGACAAGAAGAGAAGAGAGTGGCTTTCTGGAATGTGTCAGGGTTAAAAAACAAAAACGAGGGGTTCTGGGAGGCTATAGGAAAATGGGACGTGGTAAGGTTGAGTGAAACGTGGGTAGCTGAAAAGGATTGCAAGGGCTTGAAACGAAATTTGCCGAAGGGACATGTGCGGACAATGCAAGCGTCGAGAAAAGAACATGAGAAGGGAAGGGAGATGGGAGGCTCAGGCAAGGGTGCTCACTGAGTCCACTACTGTTCAGTCTCTTGTTGGCAGATTTAGAGACCTAGATAAGGACAAAAGTAGAATATTAATGGAAGATGTACGGGTATGTATACGTAATGTATGAGGCAGGTGTGGAGTATAGGGAAGAGAAGGTTTAAGCATGACTGGAACATGAGACTATGAATGTTTGATGCGTTAGTGTGGTCAGTCCTAAGTTAGGGAGTGGAGATCTGGGGATAGAAAGAGTACAAAACGGTGTAAAGTACGCAGGAGAGATTCTTGAGATGGGTAATGGGAGTGAACTGGAGCTGTCTAGGATATATGTTGAGGAAGGAATTAGGTAGAGGTCAATAGTTATTAAACAAATGAAGAGATCATGGAAATTTGAGAAGAAGATAAAAAGGGGGGGAGCAGGATAGCTCAAGTGTTTATACCGGAGGTAGTAAACAAAAAGAATAGGGGTAACAAAGACGGATCAAGGTGGGAGGAAGAGAGACAACAGACGAAGAAAGAATGCAATATAAGAGCAGATGTCAGAGTATGGCAAGAGTTAGAGAATGAACTGATAGCCAAAGAGGAGAATGAAAGATTTAAAAATAACTATGAATCTAAGTATAACCGGTGGTATAAGGTAGAAAAGGCTGGAGGAGAGCCAAAATAATTGAAAAAGGTAAAAAAGGAGAGTTAACGGAACTACGTAATACGATTTGGAATGGGAGAAGGAATGAGAGAGTGCAGGTACTGGATAGATGAAGAGGAAAGAAGATGTAGTCTGTTATTACTAGATAGAATCATGGGGGCCTGCTTTAGAGAGATATACGGGGGAGGAAATGGGTAATGAGAGCGGGGATGACAGGATAAGCTGGATCTTGGATAGAAGTGGATAAGGGGCAAGCTGGATGATGAGACTGGAAGAAATGAGAGAAAGTAAGGTGCATGTAGTAGGGAAAGACCAACCGCGCACTCCTTTATAAGGACAGTAAAGTAAGGAAAACGTGAATTCATGTTAACCGAAATAGTAAGAGGAAACGGAAGCCCAGGAAACTCTATAGTCAGCAAATCTCAAGAATAATTGTGGGAAGACAAAGTGATAGCATATAATTTAATATAAGTAGAATCTTATTATTTAGGAAGTAAGTATAATATAAACATATAGACTATCAAAGTACTCAAAATTTGTAAGGTTATCTTGGAAAAATATTGCAAAGATGATTTATTCAAATGATTGAATATAGATATAATAGTTAAAATTAGAATGAACATACGTTTCTATACTAATAAAAAAATAAGATTAAGAAATAACTCAACATAACAGAAAGTCAACAAAAGATGTAAGAATATATTAGTTTTAAAAATCAGAAGATTAACAAAATAAGCTAAAAAATTTAAATTGTTTTTCAACTTTGTATTTAACATTGTAATTTTTTCTTGAAAAATTTCGAAAAATAATAATTAATCAAAAATAGTTAAGTTATATAAAACAATGTTTTTTTATAAAATATCAAAAATAATAATTTAGGTTTTTAATATTTTCTTTAAAAATTATTGGGAGAATACTTCTCTTTAAATATGGTAGATATCAATAATGTTTAAAATTATAATGACGATAAGTTTATATACTAATAAAAAAAGTGCAAAAATAAGCCAAAATAACTGAAATTAAACAAAAGATGTAAACGTATATTAATTTTAAAAAGATGATTAGGAAACAAGCCAATATCAAGAAATGAACTTACCAACTAACCAATTTGATGTACTGCGATGTAATTTCAAGGCATATTAAAACTTTGTTCACTTCATACACTGTTAGTTGAAAAAAAACACAATTCACATATATACACTGTCAGTTGAACAAAACACAATTCACATATATCCACTATCAGTTGAACAAAACACAATCTACAAAATATCATGCATCATAATCCACAATGAAAAATACGCCCGCCGTACAGGCACATTCACAAGTCTGTTACATCGTGATTGCATAAGTGCAATATTTACAAACTTAACTTGTAATTTCATCGTTCTGCCTTACATTATCGCAAATTCGCCTTATCTTATCGTAGCTTCGTCTTATTCTATCGCCATTATTCTTTATTCTATCGCAAAATACGCCTTATTCAATCGCCAATGCGCCTTATTTTTATCGCCAATACGCCTTCATTCTATTGCAAATACGTTTTACTCTATCATATGTATGCTTTTTATTTCTTTCATCGCTACCGTTTTGCCTTATTTCCTCTCTCGCTTTAACTGTGGCCATTATATCTGGTCCTTTTTATCTTTAAGCTTTCCAAACTTCTCTTATTCTCATTCAGCAAATTTGACATTTTATTATATTCCAAGGATAATTATTCTAACCCTTTCCTCCATTTTTCTCCTCTTTTCTTTCCTTTTTCTTCCTTTCCAACTCCCTCAACAATTACACTACTTTCACTTTTCCCTCCTTATGCAAGATCATTACTATTTTCATGCTTACTTTTTCTATCTGATTACAATCTTCCAGCTAATTCTTAAAATCCCTCTACCTCTCTCACATAGCATGCATTTTCTTTCATCCTCTGTAAACCAGTATTTGTTCCACTTTTCCGTAATACCACATCTTACCCTTGCCATTACTTTTTGCGATCTTCTTTCCCCTTTTCTCTCCAAATATTTTGCTATTTTCTCTTTTTTTATCCATTTATATTTCTCATTATATTTAGGTTCATTTATTTTATTTTCTATTCCTTGCTTAAGAAATTGTTTATCTCTTTCCATCAGCTCTTGTTGTATTTTCATTCACCTTCCATGCACTTCTTTGAACCATTCCTTTCACCAACCAAATCTATTCAAGTAGCTTTCTCTTTCTTTCATTCTATTATCATCCCCTCTTCCATTTTCTCTTTCCTTCAAGCATGCTTTTACTATAATTCTGCCCTTGTTCTCCAACAGTCTTTGTTCGTATTTGCAGGTTCTGTGACCTGTTCTTACTTCTATCTTTTCCCTATCTAGCTCCTTTACAACTATATACCACGGAGTCCACTTTTCCAATCCTAGCGTCCATTTAATGTATTTTCCATGCAACTTTTCCACCTCCTCATATTCTTTCCATCCCCATATTTCAACTGCATACATTAAAACACTCAGTACAAGCGCTTTAAGCATTCTCATTCTTCTCTTGTAGTCTTCTTTAAACAAGTTTTTCCCTATGCCCCATACTTTCTTCATTACTATATCTGCCCTTTTAACTCTTTCTTTGACGTGATCTTTTACATTAACATTTTTCTCAATAAAAATTCCAGATATGAAAATTCCTTGACTTCCTCAATAACTTCTCCCCTCCACTTCCAAACCATGCTTCCCTTCTTCCTATTACTTTTCACCCAAAAATCAAAACCTTAGACTTTGCTACATTTAAAAACCAATTTCTTTGCTTCTAAATACTTATCTAGTCTTTTCATCATATTTTCCAAAACTTCCTCTTCTTTAACTACTATTACCACATTATCCGCGTATGCTAAAGTCCAGAATCAGTCTCCTACTACCACTAAACTTCCCTCAAACTCATTCTTAAAATTTCTCCCCATGTCCGCTATGAATAACGCAAAAAGAACCGGGCACATTGGACATCCCTGACTTAATCCTACCTTCTACTAAAATTCTTCCGAGGTTTTATTCACTACCTTCACCTTATATCTCATTTCTTCATAAATTTCCATGGGAAAGCTGCTTTTTAACAAACAAAGAAGGCATATACTTTTCCTCCTTTTTTCAAGTTCCTTCTCCATCACGTGTTGAAGAATATAGGTATCATATATAGTGTTTCTACCTTCTCTAAAACCTGCCTGATTCTCTGGTAGCAGTCCTTTCGCTTCTACTTCTTTTTCTAGTATCTTGGTTATCACCATTGCATATACCTTGTAAGCTTTATTCAACAATATTATTCCCCTGTAGTTTTGCGTTTTTCCCTTTCCTCCTTTCTTACGAATTGGCGTTATCAATCCCTCCCTCCTCTCCTGCGGAAATCCTTCCCCTCTCCATACTCTTTTCAGTACTTCTTTTAACTTCCTTCTAGCTTCCCCGCTAATGTACACCCAGGCCGCGCTAGCTAACCTGTCACTGCCTCCTGCTTTGCCCATCTTTAATCTTTTAATCTGCGCTTCTATCTCTTCAACTTGCAACTCCTTTTCATCTTCTAACTTACTTCTCGTCTAACTGTCAATCCTTTTTTCACCCGTGCCTTGAAACAGTTCTATAAAATACATCCCCCATCCATTCATGCTCATCTTATGCCCTATTTCCCCTTTATTCCTCCTCATTTTATTAACAAACTTTCATGCCTCTCCTTCTGTTTTAATTTGAGTTATTTCCTCCTCCAATTTATTTTTCTTATTTCCATCTTTCTGTTTACATAACTCTCTATACTCCTTCCTGGATGTGGCGTAATTTTCCCTTTTCCTTTTTCCCCTCTTCCCAAGTTTGTATTTCTTTTTTTACCTCTTTTTTCTTATTTTTACATTCTTTGTCCCAACAAATTTTTGTCCAATTTTTTTCCGGCATATTCCGAAATTTCTTTGTAACTCTAGTCTTCTTGACCTTTTTTCTTTAAGTCCTCCCATATTTCACTCAACACTAACTTATCAAACTCTAAAATTTCTGTTTTTGTCTACCAGGTGTATACATATGAAACCGGTATTGCCATCTAGCGGCCAGTAGGCACACTTGTAGGCACTGTCGGAACTTACCATTTGTGCTAATTGGCGT
>NC_046663.1:136172235-136173588 GCF_010883055.1 Belonocnema kinseyi
CATAGAGACTATTTTCCGATACATGCGCTTGAAAAAATAACCTCTATGGCAAAAGTCAGTTTCTAGGTTTTTCCGTTGGACTATTTTAAAAAGTAACTTATAACTTAATTTAATTACGATTTCTTCAGTAACTTTAAACTTTACAGTTAGTTACCACGAATTTATTTGGTGTTTTTTGTACATCTCTTATTAAGAAAGATGTATGAGTCAGTTTACGGGTAGAAAGGGAGATAGAAAGAAGGGAGAGGTGGGAAAGAAGAAATAACCTGAGAATTGTAGGCCTCAAGCTGTAGTAGGATACGAAAAGGCAGCGGTGTTAGAGGTACTCGATAAAGATTTAGAGGTGAGTGGAAAGATAAAAAAAAGTCAGGAGACTGGGTTCAACCGAAAAAGGAGTGATAGTAGTGGAAATGAAATCATGGGAAGCAAAGCAGGATGTGATGAAAAACAAATATAAATTAGTTAACAGAAAAGTGAATATTGATCATGATCATACATTCAAAGAAAGGGAGATTCAACGGAATGTTGCATTTGGAATGAAGACAGTGAAAGGTTAGAAAAGAATGAGCGAGATTTTTAGAGAAGAAAATGAGGTGAGTAATAACAGAGGAGAAATAAAAGGTAAAGGAAAGAGTAGGAGAAGCAACAGGAACAAGGAAAAGATACAAGTAATAGAGAAAGAGGTTAGGTTATTTTTTTCTAATGTTGCGATAATTAAAAATAAGGAAAAGGATTTTTGGAATTTTGTACAAAAGTTGGATGTCGTTAGATTAACGGAAACTTGGATAGATCAAAAAGATTGGAAAATTACAAAATCTAAATTGCCAAGTAGCTATATAAGGGAATTACAAGGGGTCACTAGGGAGTAGAGAAAGGGAAGTTTTAAAATGATTCACGAGTGGCGAACAAGAAAGGAAGGTTAAAATAAAAGAAAAATGTCATAGAATTGTGACCATATACAATGGGAAAGGAATGACAGAGACTAGGTTAAACATAGAAAAATTTGATAACGAGGGGAAATTAGAAATTCTAATAATATGGGGGGGGGGGGTTATGCTAGAATAGGGAGGAAAGGTCATATATACTTGGATGGGGCGAAGCGGGTATTTAAGACAAGTTAAAGTAGAATCCAGGGTAGAATCAGATCACCACCCATTAGGGATTTATCTGAAAAGCAGAATGAGGAAGGAATTAAGAAAGAATACTAGAGAATTAATCCAGAAAGAAGTGTGGACTGACAAAGCAAAGAAGAATTATGTACCAGGTGTATACATATGAAACCGGTATTTTTTCAAGAAAAAAACACATTTATTTCAAGAGAATGATAACAAATATTTTATTCAAAGTATGCGC
>NC_046663.1:136173688-136181323 GCF_010883055.1 Belonocnema kinseyi
TTTCCCTAGGAGCATTTAGAGAAGCGATATTAAGGTTAATGCCGTAAGAGTGACAAACATGGTAATAAAGCACTCTTCGTGCCGCATTGTGCCTTTGGATGTAGGTCGTTCCCACACGAGTGGGACAACTAGATAGTATGTGAGCTAAATGCTCGGGGAGTGCATGGCACGCCCTGCAGCTATCATCGGGAATGTCTTCGCTTAAAATGTGGCGACGGTATGTTAAGGTGGAAATGACACTGTCTTGGCATGCCAAAATGAAAGTCTCCGTACCAAACTTCAATCCGGGCGATTTAAGGAAAGCAAACGTCAGTTCACACGACATACACGGATCCTCCACATTTCTGTGGAAGATACCGTGCATCCTCTTATCGAAGAGCAGTTCACGAAAGTTTTTCTCTTGTGCTTTCTTAATCCGGATTTTCAGGATAAAGTACTCAAAACAGATAAGATTGGATGCATTTTGCTCACCCCTAATACTGAAGTTAAGTCCGAGTGTTTCAGCAGCCTCCTCCGCTGCTTTGTACAGAAACGCTCCTTTGTCCACTTCTTCGTGATTCCTGACCATTTTATAACTTTTATGACTTTATGACCATTTGCGACTCTATGTGCTGTACCCAGGATAATCCTGTTGTTAAGACATTCAAGATTCTACGGGGAGTACTACGGGGAAGGCAAGTATCTTCGTTGTAGATACTTTGTTCCTCGCCGACATTTCGGAAGACCAAATCTGCCGGATGAGACGTTTGTATCTGCTTCGGAGAGTATCCTTTATACATGTCATATCCTGAATGCGGCTCTGTGGCACGCCCAGGTATGTATAAGTCTCTCCAGCACAAAGGTGTCGTATAGCGCTTTTATCGGCGAGCTCAGGATCTTCAGGGATGCCATTAGGTTCTCCTCGTTTCAAATAAACCTTGGCGCATTTGTCTAACCCAAATTCCATTCCAATTTCCTTAGTATATCGTTCGACAATCCCTAGAGCTAAATGTAGTTGCTCTTTGTTTTTAGCATATATCTTAAGATCGTCCACGTAAAAAATATGAGTGACCTTGTACTTTCGATCTGCACGTTTGCCGCACAAGTACCTGTCGTAATGGGGAAGTGCTAGAGATAGTGGTAAAAATGTAAGGTAAAAGAGGAGTGGGCTCATGGTGTCGCCCTGAAAGACACCTCCCTGAAAGGTGACCTTGTCAGCTGTCACACGATTTTTTCCAGATAAGTTAGTGAATCTGGTTTTCTAAATCGGCATCAATCTTTCTATGAACCTAAAGATTTGCGTATGAACCTTTAAGCTTTCCAAAAGACAGATAAGTCTATGGGAGGTCAAATCGAAAACTTTCCGATAATCAATCAAGTCCATCGATAGGTCACGCTGGTAGAATGCTTCATCTTTGCAGACACAGCTACAGATGAGCAGGTTCTCCTGACATCCCGCTACGCCTTTCTTTGAGTGTCGTTGTTCATACATTTCTTGCCACACAGGTTCAATTGGCCGAAAAGTCCTATCATTTAGGATAGCTGTGAATATCTAATACAGTGTGTTCAGACGAGTGATTGGCCTGTAATTCTTCGGGTCAGCTAATTTGCCTATTTTCGGCAGTAGTATTGTGCGCCCTTCCACCAAGCACTCCGGAATTGGCTCTTCCGACTTTAAATAGAAGGTGAAAATATGGGCCAAATGCTGATGGGTTGAAGGAAATTTCTTCCACCAGAAGGTCTTGATACAATGTGGTCCCGGAGCGGAATAGTTCTTCATCGCTCTTAATACTTTTTTCACCTCCTCGGTAGTGATGGGTGGGTATTCTTTATCAGGTGTTATTAGGGCCAGATGTGATGTAGTCAATCACACACTGAATGCAGGAGGCGTACTGTCTTGCCCAGCCTATCTTTATGGCAAGTTGATGCATTCGTCTTTCAGTCTTACGATCAACCGTTGGTTGTGTCTTACGGTTCGCATCGGCCAAAGCTCTCGCTGGATTATACACACAATAACTGATAGCCCAGAGTTCGGATTCTTCGGAAAAATGTCCACGAAGCTCGTCATCCATTTCAGCTAGATCTTTAGGCTTCAGAGAAACCTTGGTGTTGATATTTCCCCGGGTCATAAGGCATCGCTCTTCCTCTACTGGATGCCTGCCCCTTTTTCGGAGTAGTTCGACATGGTTTCGCAGACGTTGCTGCGAAAAATTCAATAGCACCGGGTGTTTCTCGCACCACAGAGCATGCAGCCGTGCCATGTAACCACGTTCAGGGGCCACACTCACATCGTAGCACTCTAGAAAGTCGTGATTCAGTCGCTCCGTCCACCTAAAGGATTCGAGATTCCGCCGATCCATCGCATTGAATCTATTTTCATTGGCTGCCCCAGCTCTAGAGTGGTCGACATTGTTGGCCGACCTATTGTCGACAGCCCTGCGCATTCTGTTGTTTTGAACCGCACTTACTACAACTATGTTTGGTGTTGTCATTCTTGTTCTCACGAGAAGCTAGGGAAAGAGGTTCGTCCATCCTTGTAGAGTCCCGCATGCAAGGATAAGACTGCGTACTCTGATAGGTCACCCAGTATCCCAGTCACCGTTCTAGACACCTCACCCAGGTGCCATTCAGCTTTCAACACGGTTTTCACACCACCGCTTGGGGGTTGATTCTTTCCGGACCACCCCTGGATAATTGTCCGCGACTGCCTATTTATTTTTGTAACCATATTCAGCAGAAACCCTTGGTACAGGGACCCTCTATCCGCAACCCGAGGACGCTGATGAGATTAGGATGTTATAAGTCAATCCAATATGATGTTTGAAATCTCCTGCGTTGATTTTATAGATACACAATTACGAGCGGCCGCTAGCGTTGGAGGTGACAACAGTCACCTATGGATGCTTTCTTATCTTATCTTGCGTTCGTGTCGCGGTAGGTCTTGACTTTTCCTCTCATGACTTTGACAGCTATGTTGGCGGTAGAACACCAAACCCCAAATAATAATGGAGAGTATATCAAAGATATTGAAATGTTTCGCTCTTCCCGAGGATCAGCGGGGCGCCCCTGGAGCCGCCGTTGGGGGCCACAGCATGCGAGACGGTGGTGATGACGAGCTGCGAAATGATCAAGCAGATATCACTAATCAAACAGCTGGCCAGCAAGAACACCTGCGACAAAAGGTAAGCAGTGGAACATCAACTCTGCCTGCTGAGGATGCTTTGGCTAGCGTTAGCTATTTGCAGCCAACCACCTTGATAGAAATACCGTGGGAGAGCATCAATGGGGATACAACAATGAAAGAGAAGTTGGTGCATCTCTATTATGAAAGTGTAAAGTTTAAAACGAAAATGGAAAAAGGATACAATTTACGAACGAAATTTGCTGAAAAGTATCCTAATATACTTTCGCAATGTTTGTAATATATTGCTCTAATTATTATGAAACTTTACAGTTGAAATGGACGTCAACACAATTTTGAACATAAATTTAATTTTTCTATTTTCTTGGAGTTGCCCTCCGTATTCACATTGTCGATTTCTTTTTAATTCAAAGTAGCATAATAATACCTCCAAGTGTATATTGTAGAACTGTCTTAAAAATTTACTACGAAGAATTTGTAATGGAAAGGGAACTTCTGCTACAAGCAGTGTTACCGTCTACGACTCTTAAGCCTACGCCAATGACCATCGAAAAAATGTGAGAAGACCCCACACAGGGTGCGGGAAAGTGACTTTCGTCAAGGTAATCAAGGTCCAATACATTTCAACGACAAAATATAAAGATTAACAACAATAAATAATTGACATTTTAATGTAAAGCGATCTTGTTATTTAATTTTATAAATCATATGCAGCTTTGTTACAACCATCTGCGATAATAAGAAGCTAAGAACTTGACCCTGTTTATTATTATTTACAGCAAAATAAGGTAATGTATCACCTCAAAGTAGCTGACGATAATTTTTTGCACAAGACTTACACTGTCCATCTACTTATTTTGAGAAAACATTCTTTTGAATTGCTAAACATTAAGTTAATGTTTCACCTCAAAGTGGCTGACGCTAAAAAGGGAAAATAGGGAAATTTTCTAAAAAATGACTTGCTGTTAAGAAAAACAGCTTTTTATACTTATGGTATTTCTTTTATCGATATTTTCTCTAAATGCATCAATTTTATCAACAAACGATATAATAATGAAAATATGCATCTCTGAGAGTTGGCCAACTTTTGTCTGAAACTTTTTTCGGTAAAATCAATATCAAGAAATTTCATCTGAATTTCCGGCAGCTTTCAAGCCGCCTGGCAACACTTTTGAATCTAGGTAAGTGCCTGGCAATGCGCATTTGCTATTTCTAATGCCATACCCCACATGTACACAAATTTCAAGCTTATTCGAGTCAGGTTAGTTCACTGTGAAAATTGACACATTTGCCAGGTCGCCACCGCTCACCTCTTTCACGGAGACCTGTCAGGCACCCATTTTTACGTTCGTCATCATCAGACGAACCTCTCAGGTGAAAATTGTCCTTATCCGTGTCACGTTACCATTTATGTTGTGGACTTACAGTCTACTTGCAAATCATTACGTACCGAATTTCATTCAAATGTGTATGAATATTAAAATTATGGCCGCAATATTTGATTTGCAATTTTTAATTTGTGGAATTATATTTAATATCAGTGGTCCCAAAAAATACCCTTATACTATGCTTTATACAAATCCGAAGAAATCTGGAATTTTTGTCACTTTTGAAGGTCTTCTGGGCAACTGCATTTCACCTCCTTCAAATGGGGCTGATTTCAGAATAATTCATTATTTAATTGCACAAGCTAAAGCGTATATTTTTTATACCTGAAACTACGCATTAATTTTAATCTGTGCTGAGTTCCTGCTCTGGGAAAATATGGATTGATCAAAAAATACTTGTTGGATCTTCTTATTGGAGGGTAATAGTAACAGGAAAATTTAGTCACGTTTGCTGAATAGACGTGACATCTCAGGTCAAAAAACCCATATAGAAATCTTCATATAATTCCACGTGGAAAATATTGCCACGTGTTTTCATGAACTCAAGTGGATTTCCATGTAAAAGTTTACGTAAAGTTCCATGCGAATATTTTCATCAAGGATAAAGCAACTCACCTGTAAGTATCACGATGCGCAGCGATATCTCCATCCCTTTCTTCGTTAATCGTTTGACTGAAAAAAAGACAGACTTTATAATAAATGACTTATTTAAGTCTTACATGCATTTTTCAAGTACATGCATCCATACATAAACCGTCTTTTCCGGTCATAAATTCAGAAAAATTCTTTTGAATATGTAAACCGTAAGGCAAATTTAGAGAATAAGGTTTTATGAAGAAGTGACCAAAAAGAATGATTTTATAGTCTTTTCAGGGGCAAGCTTAGAGAAAAACTTTCGAGCATAATAGAATCTATATTTACTCCCCCCCCCCCTCCCTTATAAAACAAGAAAAAATACAAC
The DNA here is from genome assembly GCF_010883055.1 of Belonocnema kinseyi. Classification (NCBI taxonomy): domain Eukaryota; kingdom Metazoa; phylum Arthropoda; class Insecta; order Hymenoptera; family Cynipidae; genus Belonocnema; species Belonocnema kinseyi. The sequence goes on from NC_046663.1 coordinate 136,179,159, forward strand.
AGGATTGTTTCCGAAGTCAGGTATCACGTTTCCAATGCATGAATCTTGAGTCAGCGCCGGTCATTCTTATATGAGGGCAATAATTCTTGAGTCAGCGCGGGTATTTGTTCTCTCAAGAACTCTCAATCATTCTTTCAAATATCTCAGCAGTGTCTTCAGAACTTTGGATGTCTCGGCCTGATTTTTCCCCGGGCAGACGGACAGATTGCCGGTGGTTTCTCCAACTGATGTAGGTAATGGGGGGGGGGGGGTATAATGAGAGAATGGAAGTCAACGACAGTCGGCTGTCAGCTGTAGCGAAGAGTAGTTCGCTCGTTCTCGTAACCTCTGCAAAAGCCCTCGTCACGCTGCGTGATGACTTGTCTTTTGGAACAGCACTACGTCACTCCACGTTGTGTGAAGTGCGGGGGTGCGCTTTAGAGTTTCACACGCAGAAGAGATCGTGAATCGCCGGCCACTTGCGCTAACTGTGCCGCAGACCACACCGTGAATTACAGAAGTTGTCGTGCCTTTAAAAAAGCCTCCAGAAAACCCACCCATAATAAACCAAACCCTCATAATTTACCAAAGTAAACTGCTCCCACTAAGCCAACTGTACAAAACGCACCAGAAGAAAATTCGACACATTTAAATACCCCAGTAGTCAGTGAACGGTGATTGCAAGAAATGCCACTCTACAGTGCTGCCTACGCCTCGACATCACAAACGTGCACGATTAAAACTCGAGCTACAAAGCCATTCAAAATAATAAAACCCACCAATAATCGAGTGAAAGCACCCATTGCCGCATCAATTTCCATCCCACAGACTATAATCATTCCAAATAGCGCACCCAATAGAAGATAACCTACACAGGATATCAAAATAAATCTAGTACCCCCTTAAAAAAGAGCTACAATCTTAACCACCGATATAATGGGGAAAGAAATTAAGATTACCAAAGCTATAAATTTAACCGCCTAGATTATAAGTAATATACTTTCACTTGCTATAGAAAATGACCACCTTCAATAATAACAAACTCAAAATAATTTTTTTGGTTGCCTAGAATATGCTTAAAAAATATACGAATTAGCTACATAACTCTAAACTAATAACATTACATTGCATTGCATACTCCGCGAATCTGTACTGCGCGAATCCCTACGCGTCAACTTAGTACGTGGCTATAAATTGTACAAAAATAACACTAATAGAGGTACGGCGATTCTAATTCAAGAAAATGTCGACCACCACGATCTAATGAACCCTGAACTTGAAGTCCTCGAAGCAACTGCTATACAAATAAAAATACACGGGAAACCATATGTCATAGTATCGCTCTTTCAAACACCCTCTCGCGAATCTGACCTTATTGACTTTGCAATTTACAACAATAACTTCTACAATCATGATTCTCTCATAACTGATAAATTAGACTCAGATCATCGAGCAGTTTTTCTAAGCCTCTTCACTAATTGTGAAAAATCCCCGGGCGCACCCCGCTATAATTTTGCACAAGAAAAATTGCAAAAATTCTACCTCACCTCAAAAACACATGCTAATTTTAAACCTTTAATAGAAAACACTGTCTACAGAGACTGAGCAAGTATTTTACAAGTATTTACCTCGTGCTACGCCCTCGATCATCGTGCATAGACTCTTTAAAAGTAAAGGTGAAAGCATGGACAACAGTTTTTTGGTAACTGTGTGTAATTATGTACATATATTTTCTTTGAAAATGCATTATTATATTTGAGAATATTTGAAATATTGTGAAAAGTTCATTTTCGTGTTTTTTTTTTAATTTTGTAAATGCTTTAACTAATAATTTTTTATTTTGCGAAAGAAGTCATTAGATAAATTGTTCGACTTTCAAATGATATGAATAACCGTATAGAGAATTCTTGAATTTTTTAAAAATGGTCTCCAAAATATTCAAAAGGCACTCACTTTGAGAATTTTTATTCAAAATGGCTGGCTAACGAACTTGACCTTTAGTTTAGGACACTAAAAGAGTGTGCCGGAGGCCAATCCAATAGAATGATTTTTTTAGAAGTTATCGTGCTGACAGATAGACAGGCATAAATACATACAGACAGACAGACAAATTCATAAAAACCTATTTTTCGGATTCCGGGGGTCTCAAAACGTGGAAATTTGACAAAAAATGGGGGGGGGGGGGG
>NC_046663.1:136181336-136184587 GCF_010883055.1 Belonocnema kinseyi
GGGGGGGGGGGGTGACAAATGTTACACATATCTAATACCTTCTCTGATGAGAATGTAAAAAAAAACCGTTAATACACATTTTTTTGCTCTACCTTCGGTGAAAAAATGTTATCCATTTATTTTTGCTAAGCTTCTGTCGTGTGTTGAAAAATTTAATTTTTGTATTTTCAATGTTTGTACAGAGAATTGTTGAATCATGAAAAATATGTACTCAAAAATGTTCAAAATTGGCTCACTTTAGTATTTTTATCCAAAATGTCTGACTAAAGAACTTGGCATTTAGGTTAGGACACTAAGAATGTACCGAAAGCTAATCCAATAGATTAATTTTTTTTTAAATTTATAGTGCTCACAGGCAGACAGACATAACGACAGACGGAAAGACATACAGACAGACACATTCGTAAAAACCCGTTTTTCGGATTCAGGGGGTCTCAAAACGTGGACCTTTTGAAAAAACTAGGGGGGGGGTCAAATTTTACACAAATTTAATACCTTCTCTAATGAGAATGTAAAAATGATTTATTTGTCATGAATAATTTTTGAATAGCTCTGTTTTTAGTTTTAATGAAAAAATAGCATCAAAAACACAGAAAGTTAAATTTTTTCAAACCCCACACACGAAACGAAAAATAAATTAAAAGACAAAAGTTGCGATAAGAATGTGCCCACGCAGCGGGTACATTTTTTTACTGTTAATAACATCTTTTATGATCAAAGCCAAAACTACGCATTCTATCAAAAAGTAGATGAGAACAAATTTGCAGATCTTTTTCAAACGTAGGATTTTTGTGTATTCATATTTTACCGCATTTTGCATAGTTTGGCCGAAAAAATGTTATTTTTTGATTTGTCATTTTTTTTATTCTTGCAAAATTTGCATTTTGGATTTTTCAAGAAAATTCAGTTGTTATGATAATCTTGTATGGCATTCAAAAAGCAACATTTTTCTTCTCTCGACTTGTTTTTATATCGTGCGTTTTTTTGGCTTAAAATGTTCATTTTCATGTGTTTTTTGGAATTTTGTAAATGTTATAACTCTGGTAAATTCTGATTTTTTGAAAAAAGTCATTAGGATAAATTGTTCTAATAAATGGTATAAAAAACAATTCCAAATTTTCACCACTTTTTTGAAGTTTTATCCAAAATGGCTGGCTAACGAACTTCACCTTTAGTTTGGGACACTAAATAAGTGAAGAAGTAAATCTAATTAACATTTACAACTTTTTAGTATGCCGTAAGGCATGTTATTAACTAACCACAACAAAATTTATTTTTTATTTTTCATCAATATCCTGTCAATTTCTGGGCGATCTGATGAGGCTATGTTGAAAAACGGTCGCCATGATTTTTCAACTTTGCGTCATCTGAAACACAAAAAACCAAAATTTGTCGTAAAGAGCACATAAATGGCTATAGCATGAACCTCATTTATCAAAAATATTAATTAATAAACAAATTGTGAAAGTGTTTGTGATTTTTCGTTTTTTTCTCAATTTTTTTAAACATTAACTAGATCAAATTATTAAACATTCATGAAGAATTAAGACCGAGGTTCATGCGATAGCCAAGTCTTTTCTGAATATTTTCAAACAAATTTGAATGAAATCGGCCCGTAGATCGGCTGGAATCGCGGCGACGACCCCAAAAAAATGCGTTTCGAGATAACCTCGTTTGAAGTTTTAAGTTCGAAAAATTGTACGTTCCGACCGCTCGAGGCCTTTCGAAGTAATTCATTTTTTCGGCCACTTCTGATACGCTCTAAAGTCAAAAAGGGTTTCCACCTTATTTTTAAGGACAGCGACCACCAAAACGACAGTACTTCTGAGTGGTAGTGACAAGTACACTAAAATTAATAACGACAGTTTGAAAGGAACGACAGAAAATTACAGTTTGAATCAGGAAAAACCCCGCAATTAAAATACACTTTATAGGTAAAGATAGCGACACCAAGCATGACTATAAATTAACACAAACAAACCAAATTTGAACATTTTTACGAGTTTTTAGCTTTTGAGTTAAAAATTAACGATCTGTTATATGTATTAGACACGACAGTTACCCCACCGGAAGGTCTAGATACTAAAATAAAAGCTTCTTAAAGATCCGGTTGAAATTCTAAAGAAATTGCGAGAGGTCAAACGATGTTAAGTAAACACAACAAATGTTAGTGTCCGCAAAAAATTGCACCAAATTCAATATAATACGGGCCAGGAAACGGCAATGAATTTTTTAGAGCGCTTTGAAGAAATAGTGACAAATTAAGAGACAATTTTAGGACCCACCCTGCTAACTGATGACGAAAAACGAGACGCACTGTACAACGCTATAATGTTTCAATTACCTGAAATTCAATCCTTTGATTTTATGACCAAAAAAAAGGCTTTACCAAAGGTAAAGGGTTAACTTACGAGATGTTAAAAATGTTCATTCTCCAGGCCGATGCAAATAGGGCGCATGCCAGCGCCAGTATTCCTCCAGTGAGTAAAGCTGTTGCAATTGCCACAGCGTCATACACCAGCACCAATCAATGAGAGTATATATTAATGAGAGGTGCTGTGAGTGTGACGACATTGGACACATGAAGAACGAGTGCCCTAGGAAGGGACAAAACCTAAGAAAATGCTACGAGTGTCAGCAATTCACGACTCATATTGCGGCGGATTGCCCTAAACGACGGTCTAGGCTTGAAAAAGGACGCCCAAAAGGTTTATAATTAATATATTTCAACTTTATAAACCTTCATTGTCTTATTATAATGTATTCCCTGTAGGCACGTTTTGTCAGGAGCCACGTCTCCTACCATTTCTCGTGGAGAGCGGTGGAAGTCGCAGAAGCGTCTCCTTTCTACCGTCACGCCACTTCGGGCTGCACCGCATATACAAACTATCTGTCGCAGTACTTGGGGGCGACTAACTTTTCAATATAAAATTCTAATACGTAGTAACTAAGGGTTTAATTATTTTAATTTAGTATGTTCACATTTATTTGTAATGAATGTAATTCAAAAGATAAGTTTGCACAGTATTTCCATGTTGGTGTACAATATTGACTATTTTAACTGTTTAATATCACTGTTCTTTTTAGATTTTATGTATAATGTATACACATGTTGGCTGATACTTTTTGCAGTATAAAAATCTACTAACATTATGCACAAGGTAACAAGGTAAGTTATAAAATTGAAATGCAGTTAGATAATCTCAATCATATTCATTATCAACAAATTTTGACGCGTTTAATATTCAATT
>NC_046663.1:136184687-136199500 GCF_010883055.1 Belonocnema kinseyi
GTTGATGTTTCTCCGGGTCGTAAAGCATCGCTCTTCATATATTGGATGCCTGCCCGCGGTTGGTCTTAGTGTCGCCTCTCTTTCTTTGTCGCCGGCTTGTTGCAATAGTTGATTGGGGCCAGACTGGGCCCCAACTTGATTGCCCAATTAATAGTTGGACCCCAATTGGGTAGCCCAATCAATGCCCAACTGGGCTACTGTCTGGGTTGTAACGGTCAGCCCAACGAATGCCCATATTGAGGTAACAAGCTGGGCCTTAGTTGGGCAGCCCACTTTGTGCGCAATTAATAAAAAAGTACAATTATTGAATTCATAAGGTTAAAAGTAATAAATAATAAATATATGTTAGTAATTTTTTAATTTGAAGCTTCTTTTTGAGTTAAAAGCGGTTACAATCCTTTCATTCCTTCTGACCTCCATCCCAGTCTCTTCCAACAGTCAGCTTAGTCCTGAAAGTAGGTGAAGTTGTGTTTTCTGCAATATATTTGGTTTAGTACAAATACTCAACTAAGTATGAGAAACGGCTAGAACGGATTCGACTACACGAAAAAATGACGTTCGCAACTGCTTTACTGAAAACGACAGAGCCCATCTGCGCCGTTGCGACTGGCGCAGCCGCACAGTGCTTACGAAATATCGATTTTAATTTAAAGCGTATGTCTAATTCGGAAACAGTTTCATTATTTTAAGCATATTAAAAATATAATATGTAAGATATATTATAAATTTACCGTAATGTTAAAAGAAAAAGGTTAGTGTATGAACAATATTTAATGGTCAGAAGTTCTTTTTAAGGATAAGAGAAAAAAAATTTCAGGAAATTAATGTACTTCAACATTTTCTAACAAAATATAATAAACGAGCAATATTCGTAAATGATTCATTTACTGCGTTATTTGATAGATTTAGCATTATTTTCATTTATATAAGTGAAATATGACTGCTAGATTCTGCTCGAACCGCTCATTATTTTTCAACTCGTGTGCCTAACTTATTATTCGCACGGCGTTTTTTATCAGAATTATCTCGATTTATTTATTTATTCCTGAACGAATACAGTTTACAGTAAATTTGTCGAAGTAGATAGCAGCTGACCACAGTCGTTATTTTATCTCTCTACTGCCCTCTATCGATATAACTGGAGTTACATTTTGGGCGACCAGACTTTCTGAATAATTGGAATAGTTTCAGGATATGGTTGGGATTGCATCCACTAACTCTGATCAAAATAATCTGTCAATTAATTTATGATACCCACTATGGGCATTCTATGGGTATGTCCAACGTAAGCCCAATCAAGAAATCAAACACTAAATCGGCTTTAGCAACATAAGTATTAATAATTAAAAATTCGTAATAATTGCAAAAGTTCCAGGATTTCGATAAGATTACATGCACCTGCTCATTTGATTAAAATAACGTGTTACTTAATTTAGAACACTCACTTTAGGCGTTCTATGGGTATACCCAATGAAAGCACAATCAAGAAATCAAACACTGATCGGCTTTATCAATATAAGTTTTGATAAGTAATAATTCGGAACAACTGGAAAGGTTTCAGTATTCGGGTAAGATTTCATCCACTGTAAATTAATCTTTTAATTAATTTCACTTTTTGTTATCTGGGCTGTCCAGTTGGGGTACAATTGGCGCCCAATTATAAGTTGGGCTAAGCTGGACCGATTTCTACTTTTTTTGCACATTTATTTCAAGCAAATTTTGTATTGAAAGTGTTAAACAACTTTTGTATTGAAAAAGTATCTTTTTAACTTCTAGAAAAAATTACTTCCGCAAAACAAAGATACTTTCGATTTGATAGTATATACTGTAGTTACAATGAATGGCGCTTTTGTATACGGTCAAAAGCATACACTATCAGATCTACAGCATCTGTGATAGAAACGAAGAAAACTACATTTTGAGTCATCTGTATATTCCATTATCAGATGAAGATATGTATTTATTTTTAAGGTAAAAGACTTCAATGTGAAACAAATCTTGTTGTATGAAACATAAATGCAAATGTTGAAAAAAACTGGGTAACTGTTAGGCATAGTAAAATTGAACCAAAAGTATTAAACCTCTCCAATTTATATTTTTTATGATTCACAAGCGTATACGAATTGGTTAAATTAATATATTTTCGAATCTTCCAAAGATTTCTGAACGCCATAAAATTGAGGTGGAAATATATACAAAAAAACACTGAAACACAATTCTAGCAGATGTGATTGGTGTATTATAATATATTTCAAAGTTGGAACTAGTTTGAATAATAAAATTTAATACAGTTTATAATATGACCTTATTTGAAAATTCCAGAAGAACAAAATTGCCGACAGAAAATTACCGAATTATAAAATGGCAGAACCATAAAATTCCAGAATTTAAAGAATTAAAAAAATTGTTTTGTTGAATATTATTTATTTTTTAATGGAATAAACAAATACTTTTATCAGAGAAATTTCTTTAATGTTCAAAACTGAATAAAATAATTATTAACAATTTTTAATAATAATCATTTAAAAGAATGTACTTCTGAATGAGCAATTTTCTTTTAAAATGTGCACAGTCTTTAAACTAATTTCTTTATACAATTTTCATAGAATTATTGTTATTTGAAATTCAAGAAAGAATTTTCATATAGTTCATACATTGATAAAAAATTTCGTTGATACAGATATTTGATCACTGTATTTTTAATAAATAAATAATATTTATTTTTTTAAACAAGAATTTTCTAGTTCTATAATTCATGAATTTCATAATCAGGAAATTTTTAAGGAAGGGGGGTAACGTTTAAAATTTTTTTGCATTTTTTTTATTTGATTTTCTGAGTGGACAACCTCTCGAGAATATTGTGTGAAAATTTGAGATGAATCGGAGCAAAACTAACGAGGATACAGCAGTTTTAGCAACCGCGCCTCATACACGACTCAGCGCAGGACAACACGAGTCAGAGCTGAAAAACAGACAAAAGAAGGCAGGATTCGTCGTAGACAGGAGAAAAAAATGCTTTAGACATTGTGGATGATAGTAACATTCTTTATGGACCTGGCATCGATTATGAATCGATTATGTTTTATTCCAAATTTTTTAGTGTTCAAAACTGTAAAGTGTTTTTCCTACAACTCACGTTTCCAAAGTCGGTAGCCCTGATAACTTGAAAACTACTGCACCGATCCTTTTGAAATTTTGAACACTATTTCTGAACATAATTTACGAGCTAACGCTAAAGAGTTTTTTTCAAATTTATTAATATTTTTTATTTTACAATAACAAATTACCCGATTTTTTCTGCAAAAAACGCTTTTTTTACTTCAAATTATTCCCAAAAAGTGAAAAATTGAAATTTCGAAAAACCCTCCCAACGTTACCTGGGGAAAGCAATTATCTAACGGAAAAACTTTGATATTTTGATTTATGATGATGCAGCACCGACTCATGAAGGGCACCGCAATTCTACTTTTTCAGGAGCCGCTTCCGAGTAATTGCTGTCATTGCCGTATTTTTTAATATTTCTACATAAAAATTGTACAAAATATTCTTCAAATGCTATACTTTAATGTACCATTGGTTTTAATAAATAGATTTTAACTGTGTCGTTAAAAAAAAATTCGCAAAAATGTGCATTTTTTGCACGAATTAGCGCCCCCCCCCCCCCCCCCCCCCCCCCCCCCCCCCCTAACTGGGATTTTATTATTCGGGACGTTTACAGTATCGGAAATTTTGTTTTTCGAGATTTTTTAGTCGTCCCAGTTGACAGTATAAATTAAAATATTAAAAATATATACAAACACTGAACATCTGAAGAAAATGTGTCAAAATTTTCATAAGCATTACTAACTAATTGAATTTTGAAACAATGTATCTTTAAAGTTCTAGTTTCCATAAACAAATGGAGTGATAAGACAAAATAAAAATCACAGTTTTTTATCAATAAAATATAATAATCATAATAGTATTATTTATTGTTATTGAACTAAATATTAACATAAATTAATAGGAAAAACTAAAAAATACTAATAATTATATAAGAATTCATTAAAAACAGAATATTATTCATTTTATTTAAGTAATTATTGAATAACAACTAATCAGAGTAAAAATTTAATTTAAAACTTAAAATAAAAAGATTAAAATAAAAGGGGCATATTATACTATTTAGCTTGAAACGATGCAAAATATAAATTTTGCAAATTTTTTTTTAGTTATCTAACATTGTGTGTTTTTAATTAGTAATTACTTTTTTCAATTATTATTTAGTCACAATCTTTAATGATTTCTTTTTGAAATGTATATTGAAGTCATTATACCTTCTTATAATTCTACTTATACTTGTCAAAAATAATATTTTTTTAATATTGACCAAATTTCAAATTATCCAAGTACGTTTAGAAATTTATTTATTGTTCTTATTATATTTTTGGGTAATTATCGTCGTAAAAATAATTTGAAACATAACGTTTTTCGGACAAGGGCAATAAATTAATTAAATTATGCTTATTCAAATAAATGAATCGAAAAGTGTCTGCATGATAGTTATTTCCCAATAATTTTACAACTTTGGAGGGGAAAAAATTGAGCACCGGGGGGGGGGGGGGGGGGGGGGGGGGGGGGTAAATTATTTGACATATTTACAATGCGAAAAAAAAAATAAATAAAATAGAAATTGTCAAATAAAAGATTTGAACTAGCAAAAGTCTGGTCGTCAGATAGGCCCTTGACCACTGGGCCAGTTACGCAGGCTGAAAAGAGCAGCGCGTGACTCTGCAGACATTTGGCAGCCCCGGCGACCGTCATTTTCATATGTTCATAATTTGTAAACAAGGGCCTAATTATTTTTGACATAGTATCGATTGCTGGTAGTTTAATCAAAAAGTAAATGTTGCAGAGGAGGCATTTCCCTTGTAAGTTCAAAAGTGCCAAATGAATGCCATAAGTATTTATGTTATCGTCATCAGAGTGGCGTCGTAGTTTTAGGGATAAGGCGTGCGATTTTAAGCGAGCGGTGCGTGCGTTCGATCCTCGGCGATTGCGGATATTTTAATAAAGTGCGTTTCTCATTAGTTATAAGTCATACATCTTCCCTAACCAAAGTCAATAATTAGTTTAGTTTCGAGTAATGTATGGAGTATATAGTTAAGAATTAAGGGTATGTAATACTTCTTCGTGTGGTCTATCTGGTAAGTTCCCTCGGCTTTTTTCCACAAAAATGAAAATTTTTAAAAACTGAATTCGGAGATGCTATAAAATATCACAACGGACGTCAACGGAATATTTTTTGATGGATACAAACAAAAAAATTTTATTATGTTTAATAAAAATGTTATGCATGTGTATTATTTTGAGGTTACGTCGTTTTTCAGCTCTGCCATTTCGATAATTTGGAAATTATTTATGAAATAAACTTTTTTGATTGCCTACAAACAAGGTTAGTTCCGGGAAATAGTTAATCTGTTTATTTGTAAGTCTAAAGTTTTCGGCCAAAAATATTGTGTAGTTTGGAAGTAACGCTCGGGAGAATTGTAACACACATAACCTCGAAACATAAACACACGATTTTAGCAAAATCAAATTTTATTTGGAATTAACCTACAAAAAAAGTATACACGGGCGTCCGTTAGCATGTTCACTATAATTCCCCAGATTTTGAATTCCAAATATTTTTTGATTTAGATAAAAAGCTGGGGAAATCTAACACTGATAAAATCGATACTAATTTCTAAGCGACATGCAAATTAATCAAATTTATCGAAATACAATTTTTTTTAATTAACCAACAAAAGAAGTGTGCAGGGAAGTCCCTTTGCATGTTTTTTGCTATCATTTCTAACATATTGAGAGCTACGCATGGCATCCTGTTTTGACTATTAATATGATTTATTGCTTCCTGACAGATGATACTTTCAACTAAAAACTCCTGCCTTTATTTGTTTAATGCGTATAAGCTTCTAGAAGATTCTCAGAAGATATGATGTCACAGAATAATAATATTGCGTGAAGACTGAATTAGCGAAGAACAAGTTTTGAAGGCTATCACATGCACGTGTTAAGGTTAAATGAGAAAACCAAGGATGATTTATTGCTTCCTTCCAGATAATACTTTAATTAAAAATTCCTCCCTGTAAAAAACTTCTTCCGTAGTCTAGAATCTTCCAGCAAATTAAAAATATTTAAAGTTAGTCGAATGGTTAAGGCAAGAAAGGTATCGAAATCATAATAAAATCATTCCTTACGATAGGTTATATGCTCAGAGATCACTTTATTCTGGTATCAAGTAGAGAAAAAGCTCGTGAAAAATTCTGCAGTCTAGAATCTTCCAGAAAATTAAAAATATTTTTGAAGTTAGTCGAATGGTTGAGACAAGATAGGTATCAAAATCATAATAAAATCATTCCTTATGATAGGTCATATGCTCAGGGATCGCTTTATTCTGGTATCAAGTAGCGAGTACACGAGGTATAGAGATAACAGCCACACACCTTTTAACTCGCAGCAGCATAATTAATGGCGTTATCAAATTATGCTGCGCAATTTTTTTTTTGTAAATAACTTCAAGGTAATTTTTAGTGACACATTGCATTTTTTAAACATACAAAACGTTATATGTGTCGATTATAATTTAGAACCTTCTAGAACATTGCGTCAAGAAGAGAGATATATTAATAGATAAAGATAGTAAATCATATGCTGTACGTATACCTTGGAGAGAAAGATAGGTGGAGAGAGGGGGGGGGAGAAAGGGAGAGAGAGAGCTATGTATTAACAAATTGAACTTCTACAATAATTTTGTAAAATTTTTAATATTCCAGAAGGCTTTGCGAGTGAGCGCCTCGACAAAATACCAACAGATTTTTAAGAAGGCCTTTCACAGACAGTGGATCACTGTAACAGATTTAGAATTTTATATTAATATAACCAGGATGTCAAACAAACAATTTTATATGAGGAACTTTTAAATTAAAATTTGTAAAATAGAAATTAAAAAATACAAAAATTAATATAGTTTATAGAAATTAAGGATGATGTATTTCTTTCTAGCTAACTGCTTTAATTTAGAGGTCAAAATTTTTTCTATAATGTTGAGTCTTCTGGAACTTTTGACATATATTACCGATATTCTACAACAATAGTAGTTCGTGTTATGTTTCCAGAATATTCTTAATGACGTGATCAAATGTGTACTGCAAAATTTCTGAAAAGAACATTATTCGTAAACAACTTCAAGGTTATTTTCTTATTACATATTACGTTTTTAGGCTGCAAAAACGTTATATTTCAAACATGTCTAGATATGTCGCTTATATTTTAGAACCTTCTAGAACAATTAGGCAGTAAATCATATGCACCATGTGTAGCTTAGAGAGAAAGAAAAAGAGTTATGTATTAAAAAATATTTTAAATCAAAAATAATTTTCTGAAATTTGCAATATCGCAGAAGGGTTTGAGATTGAGAAACTCGAAGCCAGTTATAAATCTCACAGTATACCTCAGCAAATAAATTAAATAATATACAATTTTTGCATGAATCTTTAAAAATACCAACATATTCTTAAGAGATCCTCTTACAAACGTTGAGTTACTGTCACATATTTAGAATTAATAGCAGGTACCCTCGTAATATGGAATCAACTATTTTGAGATGAAGAGCGTATAATTTGAAAGCTCTTGTTAAAATTTACTTACTTGCAGTAAGGCCTCGTGAATTATAAAAAATAAACTCATCAGGATTAACATTTAATACAAGGAAACTATGAAAGTCTTAAATCAAAATTTCGTGATATAAAAATTATTATAATTTATAGAAATCGAGGATGATAAATTTCTTTTTAACTAAATGACTTAATTCAGAGGTCATTAAAACCAGACTTCAAGTTTATTTTCAATGGCACATTACATTTTGCGATGTTAAAAAATTATACCTGCACTTGTTAATTATAACTTAGAAACTTCTAGAAGATTGCAACAAATATGGAGATATATTAATAGATAAAGACAGAAAATCATATGCAGCATGTATAGGTTAGAGAAAAGGATAGATGGAGAGAGAGAGAGAGAGAGAGAGAGAGAGAGCTATGTATAAAAAAATGTTTTAATTCGAAAATAATTGTGTAAGATTACATAAGGCTTTGTGATTGAGTGACTCCAAAAATACCAACAGATTCCTAAGAGATCATTTTGCATACAGTGGATCACTGTCACAGATTTAGAATTTTATATTCATATAGCTAGGATGCCAAATAAACTATTAGTAATTCAAACCTGGTAGGTCCCTCGTATTAATAATATTGCAGCAACTATTTGAGAAGAAGAACATATAATTGAAATGCTCTTGCTAGCATTTATGAAATAAATCAGCTTCCTAATTATTAGGGTTGACTGTAAGAAACGTTGAAATCATCTTTCACATAATAGAGTGAACTGTTGAAAAGATTTAATTTACAGACTTGAAACATTAAAATCTAATGCAAGGACACTGTGAATCAAAAATTAAAATAAATTGAATGAAAATTGAATTGAATTTCAGAAATTTCGTAGAACCAACTTTTTTTTTCAATTGTAGTTAAAGAATCCCATTAAAAAGGGCAAGGATTTCAAATTAACAGAATAATGGATATATAGTTCATTCAACTATTCCAACTTAGTAAAAGCAACTTTCTGTTACTGAAACGGGAACCTGGGTTAACTAAGATTATCATAGAGTGCGCCACAATCTTTAAAGAAACTTTAAATCAACTTTAAATAAACTGTAGGTAACGCCTTGTTCATGCGTACTAAGTGTATCTCCATTCTTGGTACTGCAATCTGCACTGAGCTTCATATATCCAGTTAAATAGATCAGGATTTATTATTAATAGAATCGTGAACATACTTAAGACTCAACTATGTGAACTTAGTAAACGAAAACTTATTTTCATTAACAAGAGGTCTTTGGTTAACAGAGATTATCATAGAGTGCGCCACAATCAGATATGCTGCTTTTCTTATAGTTGTAACCACGTTTTCTGCTGTTGAATCTTGAATTATCCTAAATCAAGATAAATAAGCTCTAAAAATATATGTAGAATAATATGGGGGGGGGGGGGTCGAGAAGGATGGGGATGATTTAGTTAAGGTAAGTACGTTCTCAAAATATAACATAGAATAATAACTTACACTAAATCTTCTGTTTTATAAGCTGATTTCCTCAACTACAATGAATTCAGATAAGTGGAATCAATAAATACACAAAAAGCTTTGAAAATTAAACCTATTTCACTTATTTCATTACAATAAACATATAAATTATGTATCAAATATTAAAACTTATTGTATACTTTTTACAGGGTTGGTTCCATTTCATCAATGTTAAAAAAATATTAATGGCAGGGAATCTTGAATAAATAATTTCAAAGTGTTAGTTTAATTACATTTAACTAGTTACTACACTAAAAGATTTATTCAATAATATCAATCTCTCGCATTTCATTCACAATTGAAATAATTTCGTGTACATTATTTACGTTTCTAGCAAGTTGATCTTGTAAAAGAAAGCGCAATCGATCCACAAACTTATTGGGATATTCCCAGTAATCTAACATTTTAGATTCTGTTTTTCCTTTTACTTTATATTGTGAGGAAAGGTCACTTTCAGCATCATCTTCCTCCTCAACAGCGTCATTATCCTTCTTATCATTGCCATTATCATGCTCATTAACACCCTCATCATCAGAATCATTGTTTATTACGGATGAAGAACTTTCATATTGGCCAAATTCTTCTTCTTGCTCTACTTTTTTCTTCTTCACAAGCGGTTCCACTTCATCTTTATACTTTTGAGTAATACACGATAGATTCTTCATAGTAGAAAATTGTGGTTTCCAAGCTTTCTGAATAGTTTGTTTCTCGTCAAGTTTGAAAATCGTATGCCTTCGAGGAATTTCTTTCCTCTCATTATCAATTACACTGTCAGATTTTTGCATTGGCCTTAAACATCGAGTTGTCTGAGAAATTTGGTAAAAGTCTCTCATCCTGATTACCATTCTTGGCTGAGCATGAGTATTTCTCATGTCTTTTCAAAAGATTTAGTCTTGAATAAGTTCTGGAACAATTTGAACATGAGAAAGTCATCTTGTCACTGGCACAGTAAAAATGGTTCTTCATTCATGGAATCGGAGTTTATATCCTCTTCATCCTCTTCCTCATGTCTATCTTCCTTTTCCATCTTCTCTTACTTCGCCTCATTTTCCAACTCCTCTTCCAAACAGTTAAAACAGTTTTTTAACCAAAGATTTTTGGTGTAGAATGCAGCACCGAGAGTGGAGATGCACCCAATAGTTAGGAACAAGGCATTACCTACAGTTTCTTTAGTTTTTGGTGTTATTTGGAAGCCAATGTACTCCTTTATGTTTACATCTAAATCGAATATTTCCAGTAGCTGTTGAACTGCAATATTATCGTATCCTTCTCAACCTCCTACTCCTTCTCCTCATTATCATCCTCTATTTACAAATAGAAGCGAAAAATCAGCGTATCTGATTGTGGCGCAATCTATGATGATCTTTGTTAACCCAGGTTCCTGTATCAGTAAAAGAAAGTTGCGTTTACTAAGTTGGAATAGTTGAATCAACTTTACATCTATTATTCTGTTGACGCAAAATATTACGTTCAGTTATACATCAAGGTCATGTGGCCCAATAATCTTTGAGGTCATTCTAGGATCGTGTAAACTAAAAGAAGGTCCAGACGGCTGATCAGCTAACTTTTGTTTGTGGTTTGATGAGACCATCTCGCATTAGCTGATCGGATCCATATAGGAACTTTTGTTTGTCGTCTGATGAGAACATCTCGGCTTGGCTGGCAATATCCACATACGAAATTTTGTTTGTGGTATGATGAGACTATCTCGCGTTAGCTGGCCGGATCCACATACGAACTTTTTTTTGTGGTTTGACGAGACCCTCAATGGAGTTCGCCTTAGCGGGTCGGATCCACATAGGATTTTTCTTGTGGACTATTGAGACTTACGATGGCTTTCGCCTTAGTCGACTGGATCTAGACACAATGTTTAACCATTTTTTTCAAACGTATATTTTCGCTGATCATCGGTCTAGACCTTGTTTGAGTTTACACGACCCTGGAATGACCCGGCAGGTCATCGGGTCACATGACCTTGATGCTCACCTGAACGTAAATTTTAGATCCCCGTCCAAAACCCTGAAACTTTCATCTAAAACATTTCTCTCAAAAACGCATATTGTCGTGGATAGGGTTTTTATGTTTCAAGTCAGTAAATTGAATTTTATCAGCAGATCAATCTATTATGTGAAAGATGATTTCAACGTTTCTTACGGTCAACTCTAATAATTATGTAGCTAATTTATTTCATAAATGCTAGCAAGAGCATTCAAATTATATGTTCTTCATTTCAAATAGTTGCTGCAATATTATTAATACGAGGGAAATACTGGGTTTGAAATGTTAATAGTTTATTTGGCATCCTAACTATATCAATATAAAATTCTAAATCTGTGACAGTGATCCACTGTAAGCAAAAGGATCTCTTAGGAATCTGTTGGTATTTTTCGAGTCACTCAATCACAAAGCCTTATGTAATCTTACACAAATATTTTCGAATTCAAACATTTTTTGATACATAGCTCTCTCTCCATCTATCCTTTTCTCTAACCTATACATGCTGCATATGATTTTCTGTCTTTATCTATCAATAAATCTCCATATTTTCTGCAATTCTCTAGAAGTTTCTAAATTATAATCGACACAAGCAGACATAATTAATTAGCATCGCAAAATTTAATGCAAGATTGAAAATAAATTTGAAGTTGTTTACGAATAAAATTGCACAGTATGATTTAATGAGGTCATCACATATATAACTTTTTTTTTAATGTTTAAAATTGGAATTAGGGGAACGGCAAGTAATGTGGCGCGGCGGTTAATGTAGTGCACCCTCATTTACAGAAATTAATTGATTTTTAAGCGAGAGGTGTTTACTGTACTGCATTGATTTATGTGTAGTGTTTTGTATAGTGAAAAAAATTTACTCAATAAAGCTAATTACGCAATTCTTATTGAGAAAAGTTATTTTTGGGTGTTATATGTGTATTTTTGAAGTAACCAAAAAGCAGTGAAAAAGTACAGTATTTGACTTTTAATTTCTGTAACTCTTTGTAGAATCTGTTCTTTAGAATGCTCTGATCGTTGTAGTGTTTCAATTACAAGTAAAGGTAATTGATTCTTGTGTAAAAACATTTTTTTCATGCACGATGCACGTGCGACTAATGTGGCGCATTCGATATTGAAACCGTCTGGTAACTTGCCGCACGGCGAGCTTCGCTGAATTCTGCCAAAGAGTGAGAGCTGCAAAGAAACGCGTCAGTGAAAGAACAGATTAAAGCAACAAAACGTCACATATTTTCTTCAGATTTATGTTAAATAATTATTAAATCAAAAGAGCCGTATACTAGCAACTTTTGAAGATTCTATTTTTACTTGCTTCACATTGGTAATCGCGTTTCAAATTCCCTTCTCCGGTTTTTAGGTTAGGTTTGTTGTGAGCTATAAGACGAAAGTAAATATTTTATTATAAATTGATTAATTATTGTTAATACATACATGTATATTCTTTCTAGTGTTATAAGTCTCTTATGTGAACTAAATTTATGTATTTCAAGAATATTGTAGAATGATTACCCCTGTTAAAGTTTTGCCGCCGGGTTTGAGGTTACGTTAATTCTTATAAGCCTTATAAATAAATCCTGTGAATTCGAAACTTTTGTTTTAGATGTTTCTTATTAAACGAAAAACAAAAAGTGGGTAATGGTTACTTCAAGATTCGCCCCTTACCATCAACGTTGTCAAAATTGAACTTCACTTCGTTCTACTGACAAACGCTCCCTGAAAGCACTCTGAGAAGGAGAATTAAAATAAGAAAATGATTCCATCTCGATCTGGAAGGAAAAGTTGCCTTACTCCAGAGCTAGAAAAACTCTTGGCGGAATATGCCATCAAATTAAGTGACAAGTTTTATGGTCTGACTTGTGCCAAGCTCCGTTTTTTCCTGCTAAAAAAACATGATATATAACGTTCAAGTTGCACTCAATTTATAAGTAATTGTTTAAACCTATCATTCACCCAAAATTTATTTCATTGAACTCAGTAAACAACTTTGACTTCCCTTTCAGAAATTGCACTAAGAGCGCACCACATTATCCAACCAGGAAGGATAACTTGGCGCAGGCAAACTTTTGGTGAAACTTGATAATTAACAACTTTAATAGGCGTGAATTCAGTAATAGTCATACGCATTGGGTAGATAAGATATCGATTTACGTGCTTTATATTATTTTACTACAGTTTTCAACATATTTAACCTTTAGCAGTGCAAAATTGTATATTAGTATTTAAGTTAAAATTATAAATATGTATAATGAGAAAATTCATCAATTAAAATAAAAAGTGTTTATAATTTGAAGAAAATGTTCAAAAGGGAGAGTCGGGTTAGCGACGGCCAACTACTGTAAATAACTCTGCCCGCCCGGTACGTGACGAATACAGAAGGACCATTATATGACCGTCGCATCACTTTTAAAAGGACCTTGAAAAGGACTCAGGCTAAATCATTTTAATCGAACCTGCAGATTGTCTCAAAGCGGCCAGGCTATTTCCCCTGATAATACTCTGAGATTTCTATCGGTAGGGTACTTTGGAATAAAACAAAAAACATGTGGTTATTTCATTATATATTAAAAAGAATATTAAAATAAACTGAGGCTGACGCTGGATATTCTAGTAATTAGGACAGTTACCGTATAAAGAAAAAAATTGTACAAAGAAAAATTGATTCATTATCTAAAAAAAATCGTATACATTGCTTGGACTAACCAAAGATATTCATTGGACTAACTGGCATTTTCCTATTCTAAGAATACCATACATATTGAATATCGAAATATCTCGAAAAATCTCGAAAAATGTAATGCAAAAATGTCAAGACACGATTCCTTATAGACCGTAAGCCCACCACGTAAATGACATCGTGATAAGTATAAGGCCAACTTTCACCTGAGATGTTCGTCTTATGATGATAAGCGTAAAAATGGGTGCCTTACATGTCGGAGTGGACGTGTTTTGCTCAAAAAATTGACGTCAGCCACTTTCAGGTAAAACAATAACTTATTCTCCTATGAATAATAATAAACACAGTCACGTTCTCAGCTTTTGATTATCATAGAAGGTTGTAATAAAGGTGAATATGATTCTAAAAATTAAACAAAAAAATTGCGTTACTTTAAATTACCCATTATTTATTATTGTTAAACTTGATATTTTGTCGTTAAAATATGTTCGATCTTTGTGATAGTTCTATAATGTATACTCGGAGGCACTAGTATGCTATTTTAAAATACAAATTCTTGAGCTTTATAATGATAAGAGCAATATATTAGAAAAATTGAGAAATACTCATAATATAATTAATAAATTAATTATATATATATATATATATATAAATTAGGGTGGACCAAAAAACGCTTTTCGAGCTAAAAGGTATGACACCCCCCAAAAATTTTCCGTTTCCGTAAAAAGAAAACCGTAATTTCTTTTTTTCGTAATTTGAATATTAACACGTACCACCGGGCATTTCAAAATCCCATTTAATTAAGGGCATGTGATACCTACAGTTTCCCCGGCTTTTTTTCCACAAAAATGAAAATGTTTAAAAACTGAATTCGGAGATTCATAATTTGTAAACAAGGGCCTAATTATTTTTGACATAGTATCGATTGCTGGTAGTTTAATATTCAATTGAA
>NC_046663.1:136199600-136203318 GCF_010883055.1 Belonocnema kinseyi
TTGTAATAAAGATGAATATGATTATAAAAATTAAACAAAAAAATCGCTTTACTTTAAAATACCCATTATTTATTATTGTTAAAGTTTATGTTTTGTCGTCGACATACGTTCGATCTTTATTGCCGTGACGAATATCAAGTTTCCCAGACTCAGCGTGGGTCATTGGCGTTGGTATTTTAAAATAGCATAATAGTGTCTCCGAGTATAGAACTGCATTAAAAATGCACCACGAAGAATTTGTAATGCCTACGCCAATGACCCACGCTGGGTCTGGGAAACTTGACATTCGTCACGGTAATAAAGATCGAACGTATCTCGACGATAAAACATAAACTTTAACAATAATAAATAATGGGTATTTTAAAGTAAAGCGATTTTGTTGTATAATTTTTATAATCATATTCATGTTTATTACAACTTTCTACGATAATCAGAAGCTGAGAACGTGTCACTGATTATGATTATTTATAGCAGAATAAGTTATTGTTTTAATTGAAAGTGGCTGATGCCAATTCATTAAACAAGACTTACTTTATTCGTGTACTAATTTTGAGCACACCTTCTTTTAAATTGCTAGAGATACAGCAAAAATTCGCACCTTTGACAGGTCGCCACAGGTGAACGCATCCACTCACACCTGCCTGGCACCCATTTTTACGTTCCTCATCATCAGACGAACATCTCATATGAAAATGGGCCTTATCCGTATCACACTCCCATTTACGTTGTGAGCCCACGGTCTATTTAGAGTCTGACGCGTCACGTGCCTTCCCTGACTGAACCTCCACTAATAAGGAATCTCCAATGCCATCCTTGTTGTTCGATCCACTTATTGGCTACACTTTCACACTTTGAGAAAAGATCTTTATAGAATAGGAAAATACACTTTTTAATTTTGAATAATGAAGTCGAATGTAGCGCGTAGAGCAGCCAAAGGAGAAAGAAAAAGAGGTTACGGTGGAATCCCATAGGAAAGAATAGTATAATAGTCTTTGACCAATGTCGTGCTTTCTTTAGAGTTTGATACGTCACGTGCTTTTGCTAACTGCAACTCCACCAATAATAGACCGTAAGCTTACAACGTAAATGGCAACGTGATACGCAGAAGGCCAATTTTCACCTAAGATGTTCATCTGATGATGAGGAATGTAAAAGTGGGTGCCTTACAAGCCGGAGTGGATGCGTTTAGCGGTGGCGACCTGACAAAGGTGTTAATTTTTGACAGTTAACTAACATGACTCGGATGAGGTTGAAAATTGGTGTACATGTAGGGGATTACATTAGAAATAGCACCTGCACATTGTCAGGCACTTACCGGCCGGAAATTCACGTGAAATTTCTTGAAATTGATTTTACAGGAAGAAGTTTGAAACAAAAGTTGGCCCACTCCTAGAGATGCATATTTTCATTATTATATCATTATTTGATCAAATTGATATATTCGGAGAAAACATCGATTGAAGAAATACCATAACAATAAAAAGCCGTTTTTCATGACAACAAGTCATTTTTCGAAAATTTTTAGAAGAAAAAAGGTACTCTATTGCAGGTATACTCCAAGATTAAGGTGGGGTATTTTTAAAGCAGTTGTATATTGTATACTCGGAGGTACTAATATGCTATTTTGAAATATAGTAATGGCTTTTCTTTCGAAATTTCAATATTAACACGTGCCACCGGGCACTTCAAACTCCCATTTAATTAACATGGAGAAATGTTGAATTTTAGGAAAATTGAACTAATGTTCCAGGATTTCATCTAAACGCCCCAAACTTTCTAGGGATTGAAGAGGAGTGCACGAAATAAAATCATACTGATAACTTTTATTCCCAACCCATCCTCCCCGCAGCACCCCAGATATGACGCAAAAATTAAAAAAACGTCTCTGTTGTACACATAATCACTAATGGACAATTTTAATATTTACCATGACTTTGTAACAAATTTTTAATTGCTTAAACAAATTTAAATTATTTAAAAAATTATTTATTCCCAAAAAATAAAAAAATAATCGTATTTTCTGATTGAAATGCAGTATTTTGTCATTGTTTGGAGTAGTAAAATTTTCTAAAAAAATGATGTACTTAATTAAACAATTATGTACTTTCTATTTTCAACATTTCTAAAAATGGTGCAAGATATAAACTTTCTTTTCAAATTAGTATCCTATGCTACGTGTTGTCGAATAATCACATCAGTTTGATACATTTCTTTTCATGTTTAATAAATTTCTATATTCTATATTCCGATAACTAAAAAAATGAAATAAAATTGAACACATATAATTATGTTTCTCACTTTACACTTTATAGAAAGAATACATTAACCACTTTTTATTTGTTTGAACAAATGTGGTTTGTTTAAGTAATTACTTTTCCAAAAAACTTTTAAAAATAGTATTTTTTGAGTTAGAGCTAATGTTGAATGATTTTGATATGTAGAAAATTCTTCTAAAAGTTTTATGTTATTGTTATTGTTATTTGCTCAAATAAATAAATGATCAAATAAATACTCCCCGAAATCATTCAATATTATGTTTATCTCAGAAAAAAAGATTTTCAAATATTTTTATATAAATAATTGTTTAAACATATTATATTTGAAAAATGGTCAGTATACTCTTTGTATATGTATGAAGATTGCTTAAACAAGAAGAAAATGATTAAAAATGAAAATAAATGTATCAAAATTATGTAATTATTCGACAAATCGTAGCATAGGATACTAATTTGAAAAGAAAGTTGATATCTAGCTCAATTTTCAGAAATTGTGAAAATAGACAATACATAATTGTTTAATTAAGTACATCTTTTTTTATCAAAATTTACCACCCCCAAGCAATGACAAAATACTGCATATCAATCAGAAAATACGTCTATTTAAATTTTTTTTAGGAATAAATAATTGTTAAAGATTGTTAGACACTCCTGTTCAATTCCTAGAAAGTTTGGCACGTTTGGATGAAACCCTGGAACATGAGTTCAATTTTTCAAAAATTCAAAATTTGCCCATGTTAAGGGCATGTGATACTTAGAAAATTGTCGATTTTACCAGTTTTAGGTTCCGCCGGCTTTTTTCTAGAATAATAAATATTTCGTTTTAAAAATTTGGGAAATGATAGCGAACATGCTAACGGACGTCCTCATGTACTTTTTTGTAGGTTAATTAAAAAAAGTTTTAATTCAGTAAAATGTGACTAATTTGCATAGCGCTTAGGAAATAGTATCGATTTTTACAGTGTTAGATTCCCCCGGTTTTTTTCCTAGGATTAAAAAATATTTAGCCTTCAAAATCTGGGAAATGATAGCGAACATGCTAACGGACGTCCCCACACACTTTTTTTGTGTTTTTTTATCAAAAAAATTTTTGATAATGCTAACAACGAGCGTGTATATTTCGAGGTTATGTGTGTTACAATTCACCCGAGCGTTACTTCCAAACTACATAATATTTTTGGCCGAAAACTTTGGACTTACAAATAAACATAGTAACTAATCTCCCGGAACTAACTTTGTTTGCAGGCAATCAAAAAAGTTTATTTTTAAATAATTTCCAGATTATCGGAAAAGCAGAGATGAAAATCGACGTAACCTCAAAATAATGCATATTCATAAAGTTTTTAGTTAGCACAATAAATTTTTTTGCTATTATAAAATATTATAATATTTATTGATATATTATATTTTATTTATATTAAATTAAATATTTTAATTAATTA
>NC_046663.1:136203418-136219538 GCF_010883055.1 Belonocnema kinseyi
AATTTTGAGCACACCTTCTTTTAAATTGCTAAAGATACAAGAGGTGATAGAAAAAATGGGAAAAAGAAGGAAAAACGCGAATAGCTTGGTAAATATTAACATCTTGAACAAATACTTCTTATTCATCTTGGAGTATACCTGTAATAGAGTACCTTTTGTCTCTTAATAATTTTCGAAAAAATCACTTGTTGTCAATAAAAACAGGGCTTTTTATTGTTATGGTATTTCTTTAATCGATGTTTTCTCCAAATATCTCAATTTTATCAAAAAATTATATACCAATGAAAATATGCATCTCTGGGAGTGGACCAACTTTTGTTTTAAACTTTTTCCTGTAAAATAAATTTCAAGAAATTTCACCTGAATGTCCGGCGACTTCGAAGCCACCTGGCAACACTTTTGCATCCAGGTAAGTGCCTGGCAATGCGCAGGTGCTATTTTTAATGTCAGCCCCTACATGTACACCAATTTTCAACCTTATCCGAGTCACGTAAGTTAACTGCCAAAAATTCGCACCTTTGACAGGTCGCCACAGAAATGGAAGAAATGAGCGAATTAAATGTTTCGCGTGATTCTTAATTTCATGCATGAGTCGATTTTGAGGGTATGTTTTTTAAGTTTGTATAATATGCAGAATGGATAATATTACTATTATATATATATTATTCATGTTATTATTATTATAAAATATTATATCAATATTAATGACTGGTTGACTATTTATTAATAAAAATAGTTTAACTTTTAACTAAAACAATTAGTTTTCTGCCAAAACAACAAATTTTGAAGAAATTACATAAATTTAAGAAAAAAATGGTTAAAATTGTTTTCAACAAAATAGTTACATTTTTGAACAAAAAGTTAAATTTTTTCCAACTTAATTAATGAATCATCAACCAAAAAAACTAAATTTTTAACAAATTAGTTTCACCTTCAACCGGGAAATATGAAAAAAAAAATCGTTAAAATTCTTTGAAAACGCTTGAAATTATTCAAATGAATTGAAAATTTCTTGAAATCTTAAAAAAAATATCCTAAAATATTAAAAATCCTTCAAAATCTCTTGAAATTTTTTAAAGCTCTTGAAAATTCCTTCAAATTTTAAAAATACCCTAAAATATTTCAAATCCTTTAAAATCTCATACTAAATTATTGAAATCAATTGAAAATGCCTTGAAATATATTAAAATATCCTAAGATATATCAAATCTTTGAAAATCTCATATTAAATTACTGTAATAAATTGAAAATTCCTTGGAATCTTAAAAAAAATCCTCAAATATTTAAAATCCTTAAAAATCTTTTGAATTATCTTGAATTTTTTTAAAGTTCTTAAAAATTCCTTAACACTTTAAAAATACCCTGCAATATTTCAAACTCTTTAGGATCTCATACTAAATTATTATAATCAATCCGGTAATAAGCGTTGAATTCCAAAAAATTAAGAATTTGTATTCCTATGAATACGCGACTTTTCCTCCGTCTAAAAATCCCCCAACGGGAACAGAAAAAGTGAAAATCCTATTTCTTTTAATCGACTTAGTAAAATTTAACGAAAGTATTTATTTGACCTATTTTTTATTATTAAACCTTTCTATAACTTATAAATTCGAAAAATATTGAAATTTATATTTATTTACATTTTAATAATTTATTTAAACGTCTTAAAAATGCATAAAAGAAATCTATTTAAATGTGTGAATTACAATAATTTTAACTCGAGAGAGGCGGACTTGAAGTAATTAAAATTAAAATTTCATAGCTTATATTCCACGTGAAGGAATTAAAAGAATTTATTACACATATTTTGTGAACTTATTAGAAGGAATAAAATAATCTTAAAATATAAACACTTTTGGGGAATAGGAGATATCTCTGTGAGGTTATCTGTCGGTAAAATTACAAGGAATTAAATATGTTGAAAACACGTTCTCTTTTGGGGAATAGAAACCTATGCGGCGGCTGCTACGGAAATAGACATAAATTAGTTTCTGAGATATCCTATTCTTATAATGACCTTCAGACAGATAGAAAAATCGCACATTCAAAATAAAAGAATTACCAAAAATGGGAAATTCCTTGAAATCTATTAAAATATTATAAAATATATCAAATCCTTTAAGATCTTATATTAAATTACTGTAATCAATTGAAAATTCCTTGGAATTTTTTTAAATTCTCTAAAATTTTTCAAATCCTTGAAAATCTTTTGAAATCTCTTGAAATTTTTTAAAGCTCTTGAAAATACCTAGAAATACCTAGAAATTTTTTTTTAAGATTTCTAAAGTACTTTCGAAATTTTCTAATTCTTTGAAATTTCTTTAAATTATGAAAATAAATTGAAAATTCCTTGACATCTTTTAAAACATCCTTAAATATTTAAAATCCTTACAAATCTTTTGAAACTTCTTGAAATTCTTTGAAGTTTTAGACTAAAATTTAGAAAACTTTGGGCGAAACCGTGGGGTTTAAAAAATTCTGATTATCAAATGTCAACAATTAAACATTTTTTAAGTTTCTCGTAGTTCAGCGAAAACGAAATTCACAGGATATCCTTCATATTACTATTAATCTAAAAAATTTCCAGCGAAAAATTTAAGTTGGCCTTTTTCGTAAAATACATTTTTCAGTTTTTCTAAAAATTAACGTTGTTTTTGCAGTTTGAAGAAGTTTTTAACTTAGTCTAAAGAATTGAAGATACAACTTTTGGAAATGAAATGTTTGTAATTTTTTTCATAATTCGCTTGAGTTCGTGAATAAAATAACTGATGGAAAACAAAATAATATTTGTCTTATATTTTAAATTGGAAAATAATATTTTACGGCTTTTAAACTAAATAATAAAACACTTAATTTTTATAATATTTGTTTAGTTGAAAATTTCTAAGGATTATATTGTCCACGATCAGAACAAAATATTTACAATATTTCTATTATTTACAAATTATGAGCTTATAAACAAGAAAAAATGCAACAACAAAGCAATGAAACAATTAAAATCTAAGTGTTAAATGAAACTGTAAAATGAGCTTCAGGACTAAATGCTAATGCAAACATAGTAAATAAACAAAACATTTGTTAAAATTTGCTCACAACAAAATATAGGTTTAGATCCTATCATGAAATTTTTATAATATTTTTGCAATCGCATGGAAACTACATAAGAAATTATTTAAATGGGGAACGGAATAAATGATATTTAAATATTTTAAAAAATGATGAAAAAAAAGCAGAGAAAAAATTTCTTTCTAGTAAAAATAATAATTTAAAAGCAAATACTAATTACATTTAAATTCTAAAACCCTCATAATAACGATAAATAATTATTTATCGTTATTATGAGGGTTTTAGAATTTAGACTGTCTTTTGTTTCTTAGAAGGATTCATCTTCACAGTGTAAAAAACATTGACAGTTGATTCTAGTACATTTTCTATTTTGAAGTTAATAAAATCATTGAAATTCATTCGTCTGGTTTATCTTTCATTGAAATTTCTCTGATTTTAAAATGCCTAAAGCCATAGTGAGGCAGTCAAAAGTGACTTGCCAAAACGTCCACCGGGTAAGAAATTTCAGTTCCAGTGGTACGATGTATTCCCGGAATGGAGAAAATGGGTGAGACCAATTCAAAGTGACAATTCATTATTTTATTGTCGCGCATGTAAAAACCCATTTTCTTGCAGTAAATCAAATATTGAAAAGGACAAAAAAAGTAATGTGCATGTAAACGCATTTATATTATTGTAATTTGACGATGAACACATTTCGTCGCATATAGCTTCAGATAATTTATTGGACTCTTTACCTTTAAATAGAGTGCATGATATTTTTGATAACGAGTCTTCCGTATCTACTAATAGATTTGCAACAGTTCCACCTACTGTTTTTCCACCTGCATTCGAGTCAGTAGAGGAAAATTACGGCATTTCCAAGTCAAAAGAATTAGGCCGCGAACCCGGTGTTCTTGAAGCTGTCTCCTTGGGACGTACAAAACTATCTAAAGTAATGAATAATGTTCTCGCTCCTTACGAAATGGATCGTATAACTTATGTCTTAAAAGGAACTAATTTTTCAGTTTATGTCGATGAAACCAGCGACAGAACGAACGAAAAATGGTTTCGCTTTTGGTCTGTTATATTGATCCTAAAAGTTTAGAAGTTAATTCTGTCCTTTTGCAAATCATCAATGTAGAAGCATCAGGTTGTTCAGCCGAAAAATGATTTGAATCGTTCCGTAATACTTTATGGAAAAAACAGATTCCTTTAACAAACATTGTCGGCCTTTCTTGTGACAATACAAACGTAATGGTTGGGATGTTCAAATCATATTACAGTAGTAGCAATTACAACTTTTCTCAATCCTAGTCCAAAAAGAACCGCGATTTTCAGGGAAATGAAGCTAAAGCTTTTAGGAAACGTTGTATGTTCAAAGGAATTAGCGCCATACGTTGGCTTTCACGCCAACCTTGTGTGCGACAATTAATTGAGATTTATAATTTTCTGCTTACTTTCTACATGGAACAAGCATCAGAAAAAGTTGGGAGAAACTGCACTTTTTGAACCAGACCGGCTTGCTTCATTTCATTCCTTGATGAAGCTATGCCAACAAGTATGACAAACTGACTCAAAATGATTGAACTCTTTACTTCGGGAATGGGAAGTATTATTCAAAATTGATGAAAATTGTAAAAAATCCCTGGAGCAAATGAGCTTTGACGACATGTGGACTAAAATATCATTTATGCGTAATAAATTCAATGAGATTGCGTTCCCTGAGCTTCGTTTTCTGTCTAATTACGTTCGAACTCTTCCTCATTCCAATGCCGACACAGAACGCTCATTTTCCATTATTCCAGACGAAAGCGAGCGACGAATACGAGCAACGAAAGCGAGAGTGCAAGCAGAAGAGAGAGAGAGAGAGCATGAGAACGCAAAGCCCTCTTAGTCTACTTAATTTTTACCTTGTCACTACTTACAATCTTTACGCTTCTAATTCTAGCGACTTCCGTTTCCTTTTTCCTTCACTTTTTTATTTCTCCATTTGCCTTTTTTCATGTGCAATCATTCATTCTCTCTCATTCGCTCCTTTAGCACCCTCCAACTCCTTTATCCATTCTCCTCCTAATCTCTCCTCCCCTAGAATCTTAACCACATTCTCTTGCCAGCTTCCTTCATCTTCCATTCCTCTCCTACATCCTTCCCATACATGCTCCCATGTTTCCTCCTCCCATTCACCTATTCAACACTTTCTGTTTTCTTCTTTTTCCCAGTACATCCCCTCCCTTAACTCGTTTCCCAATCTAAATTTTGTTATTCTGGTCCACCTTCTCTCTCCCCATCCCTTTTCTAACTACTTTGGCACTCCTTCCTTTTTTATCATCTTATGCCAATTATTTTATTTTGATTCTTCAATCAACCCCCATATTTCTATTAAATGTCTTCCCCTCTTCCTTTTTTCCAATTCTTCATAGTTTAATCTAGTCTCGTCTTCTATTTCTCTATCATTACAGAAGTCCCTCCTTTCTTCTTCCCATCTCGTTAATTCGATTGCCCTCCCTCCAGTATGCTCCTAGTGTCCACCTTATATACCTTTCTTGTAAACTCTCAATATCTTTCCTTTCTTCCCATCCCCATATCTCTGCTCCATAACCTAATACCGGCCATACCAGCGTATCAAATAACAACATTCTCCTTCTCCAATTTTTTTAACCTGCTTTTTCCTATTCCCCATATCTGTTTCATTACTCTTGCGTCTTTTTTTATCCTTTCACTTATATGAGCTGTATGATCTCCATTCATTTACAGGATATATCCCAAATATTTATACTCTTTTACTTCTACTAACTTTATTCCCTTCCATCTCCTTGTGCATTCTTTCTTCCTTCTCCCTCCTTTTCTAAACCTCATTGTCTTTGTCTTTTCTACATTTACATTCAGCTTTTTCCCATCTGAGTATTTTTCTAATCCTGTAATTAATCCCACCATCACTTCTTCATCCTCTGCCATCAACAATATGTCATCTGCGTATGCCAGTGTATATATCTTTTCCTTCCCTATCCGAACTCCTCCCTAACCTCGGTCTAATTAGTCAAACGCCACCTTAAAGTCCACGAACATTGCTATCATTGCCACTTTTTCCCTTATAATTATCTTATTTTCTAGATAGTTCAGAACATATATGTTGTCCAATACCCCCATTCGTTTTCTAAACCCTGTCTGATTCCGTGACTCGAATTTTTTTCTTCAACTTCTATCTTCAATCTCTCCGATAAAATAGTTACATATACTTTATACAGTGTTGGTATCAGCGTCACCCCCCTATAATCTTTAACCTCCTCTCCTTTACCTTTCTTTACTATTGGTATAACTGCTACTTTTCATTACTCTGGCCACCCCTCTTCTCTCCATACTCTATTACACATTATCCATGCCCATTCCTCTAGTTCCTCCCCTCCATGTTTCCATACTTCATTTGGAATCTCATTTATACCAGGTGCCTTTCCATCCTTTATTATTCCTAAAACCTTAACTATTTCTTCCCTTGATATGTCTTCTTCTTCATCTCTTTCTCTACCATATTTTCCTCCCTTTATAACTTTTCTCTCTACTCCTCCTAGCAAATCCAAAAAATATTTCTTCCATTCTACCATTTCAATATCTTGTTTTACTCTTCCTCTTCTTTTTCTTTCTCTATTTTTTAACTTCCATACCTCTTCTTCCGTCCTATCTTTCTACGTCTTTTCCTCAAAACTTTTATTCTGTTCCTCTTTCTTTTGATAACACACCTCGGTATACTCTTTCTTTTTTTCCTATATTCTTCCCCATTACTTTTTTCTTTCTCCACTTTCTTAATTCCTTTCTGACCTCTTTTTTCCTCTTCACAGTCCTTATCCCACCCACTTCTTTTTCCCCCTTTACTAACTTCATTTTTGTTTGTGCACTCTAGTCCTATTTTTATTTCTCCTGGCATTTTTTCCATCTCCTCGTTCACATTTCCCTCTTCCATTTTGATATTTCTGACCTCTCTAAACTGTTCTTTTTCTACCCTTGACCAATCCCCTTTTCTCACACTTTTTACATTTGCTCCCATCTTATTCATATTGCTATTGCGTTTTTGTCCCTCTAATATCACTATTAAGGGAAAGTGATCCGAATCAATATAATCACCTATCTCTAGTTTCTTAACCTTCTCTCTTACCTCATTATCCACTATCACATAATCAATTACCGTGCCCCTTTCACCTCCTGAGCGTGTATATTCTCCTTTCTCATCTCTTTCTTTATTTCCGTTTAAGATATACCATCCCAACTCCTCGAAGCTCTTCAACAACTTTTTTCCCTCCTCATTTAGAACCTTATCTTTAGATTTTCTTCCTGCCTCTTCTTCCCATTCCCTTCCTCCTCTGTCTCCTGTTCTCGCATTGAAATCCCCACCTATTATCAGCCTAATCTCTTCTTTATTTTCTTCAATCATTTCCTTCATCTCCTCTGCTTTCTTCTGCATATTACCGTTCACCTAATCCCTCACTACCTTCCACTTCTCTTCATTCCTCCCATTGCTCTACCCTTTTTATTCTTCCCCTTTCATTTTGCACTTGCCATTTGTAACCTCTTGTTAACCTTGCCCTCACTCTTTCCCATCCCTTTTCATCTAGCCACGTCTCCATCATTATGGCTACATCCCATTGTGTCAAATTTCTCATAAACTCCCTATCCTTTCTCTCCAATCCTGCTATATTTCAGCAACAAATCTTCCATTCCTCCCTACTTTCGTTCCTCATATTTTTTTCCTTCTTCCTATTTCTTATTTTCCTACCTCCCGTTCCTTTCTCTCCTAGTTTTCCTGCACTTTATTTCTAACTATCTGCTCCCTTTCTTCATCCCAATTCCACCATACTCAGTCTACCTATATTCTCCCATACTTGAACCATGTTCTCTTTTCCCCGTTTCTTTCCTCTTCCGCTATTTTCCTTAATTTATACTGCATCTTCCTTTCTACCCATGCCAAATCATCCTTTATTCCTTCTGGGCTTCCATATAATAACCTCTTCTTTTTCATCACCTCCCTCTTATGTTCCTATTTCTTTAGTTTCACCAGTACAATTACATCCCCTCCTCGCTCTTCGCTTCCTATATGTCGCATTTCTTCTATCTCTACCTTAGCATCAATCCTTTTTAGTACTTCATCCACCCCTTCCTTCAGCTCCTTCCCCTCTAATCTCTATTACATCTAACATCACTTCGCGAATTTTCTTTAGTCTTTCCTCTTTCATCGGAACGTCACTTTCTTCTCCGCTTCCATGAGCCCCCTTACTATTATCACTCTTTCCTACCAAACTCTGCTTTCCCGGCCGCGATCTAAACATTTTTTTATATTTCATGCTCGCACCGATATCTTCCTTTTCTTCACTTCTCTCTCTCTCCCCTTTCTTCATTTCCTTGATCTCCACTTTCGGCGTACTGAACACTTACTGCTCTAAATCTGTTTCTTCCGCGGAGATACTCGATCCGCTAGCCATGAATCAAATTCAAACTCTCCCGCCTTCTACGCTTCCCTGCCTCTATCTACCGTCGCGGTTTGGTACCTGTCTCGCCTTTCGGCGTCGCTACACAACCCTGCTACTACCAACCCGATCAACACAGTCCTCCCACCCTGCAGAAATCTCCAAACAACCCACCCTCAACTTCCAGACAATCCTGTCTCAATCCTCCAAAATATCTAACTTTAAAAGGTTTTTAATGATTTTAAATATTTGAGGGTGTTCTTAAAGATTTTAAAGGAATTTTCAAATCATTTTTATAATTTAAAAGAATTTCAAGGACTTAAGAAAAATTTAGAAGGATTATTTTGAAAAATTCCAAAGTACTTTAGAAATCTTAAAAAAAATTCTAGGTGTTTCAAAATATTTCGAAGGATTTGAAAAATTCGAGAGAATTTTAAAAGGTTCCAAGGAATTTTCAATTGATTACACTAATTTAATATCAGATTTTAAAGGATTTTAAATCTTCCAGGGTATTTTTAAAATTTAAAGATATTTTCAAGAGCTTTAAAAAATTTCAAGAGATTTCAAAAGATTTTGAAGGATTTGAATAATTTGAGAGAATTTGAAAATATTCCAACGATTCAAGGAATTTTCAATTTATTACTGTAATTTAATATGAGATTTTAAAGGTAATTAAATATTTTAGGATATTTTAAAACATTTCAAGGAATTTTCAATTGATTTCAATAATTTCAAGCAATTTCAAAGAATTTTAACGATGTTTTCATATTTCCTCGTTGAAGGTGAAACTACTTCGTTCAAAATCTAGTTTTTTTAGTTGACGATTCATCAATTTATTTGGAAAATTTTGTTTTCTGAAAATTAAACTATTTTGTAGAAAATTCATTTTGTTTTGTCGAAAAATTAATTATGATTAAACATTGATTTTTTGTATAGAAAATTAATCTTCGTCGAAAATAAATTTCTTTTGTGCAAAATCCATGTATTTTACTAAAAAATTCTTTTTTTTAGTATACATCTCAGCCTTTTGGATAAAAATTTAACTTCTTGTTGAAAAATTTAACTATTTTGTTGAAAACAATTTTAACCATTTTTTAAATTTATATATTTTCTTCAATATTTATTTTTTTGGCAGAAAACTAATTGTTTTAGTTAAAAGTTGAACTATTTCTATTAATAAATAGTCAACCAGTCATTAATATTGATATAATATTTTATAATTACATTATTAACATGAATAATATATATAATAGTAATAATATCCATTCTGCATATTATATACACCTGAAAAACATAACCTCAAAATCGACTCATGCATGAAATTAAGAATCACGCAAAACATTAAATTCGCCAATTTCTTCCATTTCTTTCAAATGGGGATCGAGATATAAATAGAAGACCACCGAAGATTTCCGATTCTTTCAGATCGGCATTCATCGTACAGCAGAAAACCGAAGTCGAATCGTGCATTTTCGGCTTATATACGAACTTATAGCCGTAATCATGCACCTTCTGTTTTCCGGCTCGTAAATAGCAGGTATGGTGGGGGTAAATTTGTAGCTCTTTCTGACAGTACTGGTGGATGCAGATCACTCGGCTTTAGAACAATTCTAAAGGTTATAAGTTATTTAAAGAAAATCCAATAAATTTTTTAAGAGATTTCATTCCAAAATACATTTCCAAATAGTTTGTTCTTGATATTGTAAAGGTCCAGGGACGTCAACCGCGCGTGCGTTTAGTGCTATTTCGAGCAAAAATATTTAATTGTACTTGTTTAATGTTTATGTTTATAATATTTAATTTGGCCAGATCAGGAATAGACAGAGAAGAATCGTTAGAAATAATGAATAATTCAAGTTTTATTTCAAGTGTAGAATACTTGGCAGACTAAGACCATTTTTGAGAACCACTTAGATCACTCACTCGTATACATAGACATTTTTGTAAGATGTAAGATTTAATGTCTTTATTAAGTTAATCACTTTACTGATCTGAAAAGATCGGACAACGATCTGTCGCGATTCACTGCTACTCGCATACTGGTTTTCTCAAGCGACAAGGCTATCATCACACACTCAAACTGAGAAATGACGTGACTTCAAACATTCATTTAAATAATAAGGAAACCGAAAATAGCTATGAAATATGCGATGGCGATAAATTGAATAATTTTCAATCGCACAAAATCTCCTAAAGACAAAACATCACAACTTTAAACATACCGCCCGTCTCGTGCGTGGTAACTGCACGATGAAAAGAAAAAACAATAAGTGCTTAATAGAGTATTTGTCAACAACGCAAATGCCGCCCGCCATAAAGAAACAGTATAAAAGAAACTAAAATTGAATAGTCTCAGCCACCCGCCATAATCAAATAAGTTTACAAAATAATTTTTTTTAAATCTAATTAATAATAGTTGTTCAGATTTCGCTCATTTCTTTCACACTGACTGGTAACAGACAAATCTGAGTAATCGGACGTTCGTATTCCGAAATGGCAGTTAATGAATCACGTTTTACAAGAACGATATCACCGATCACAAGATTTAGCTCTTTGTTGAACCATTTGTAGCGTTTTTGTAAAGACTGTAAATAATCAACAGCCCATCTTCTCCAGTAAATCTTTGAAATTTGTTGTACTAACTGCCATCGATTTAAACGATTTTCCGAAGTAAATTCCAATGAGGGTTCTGGAATGCTGTTCAAAGGGGCTCCAATCAGAAAATGTACAGGTGTAAGATAGGAAAAGTCTTCAGGATCATTTGAAAGAGGGGCAATAGGACGGTAATTGAGGTAAGCTTCTACACGAGTAAGAAGGGTATAAAACTCTACGTAGGCAAGAGTATGTTTTTTTAGATGATGTTTAAAACTCTTAACTCCAGCCTCCCATAAATCCCCAAAATGTGGAGCGGACGGAGGTATGAAATGCCAAGAAGTACCTTGAATTGCGACCTCATTATGCAAATTATCATCCAGTCTAAGATTGAAAAGGCAATTTTTTAATTCCCGGTGAGCACCGTGAAATGTCGTACCATTATCACTGCGAAAGTGCACAGGTCTTTCTCGCCTTGAAGAAAATCGCTGAAAAACGGCGAGAAAAGCGGCAGATGAATAATCAGAAATAAGTTCTAAATGGACAGCTCGCGTACAACAACAGACGAAAAGCATAACGTAAGTTTTGTAACTCTTTCTGCCACGACCGGAAGCAAAGCGAACATTAAATGGGCCTGCATAGTCCACACCAGAATGTGTGTATGGGCGATGTGGGGTTACTCGAAATTCAGGTAAGTCCCCCATAAGTAGTTGAGACAAAGCCCCTCTCTCACGTGTGCACTGCAGGCAAACTGTGATCAGTCGTTTAACCAAAGAGCGAGCTCCTAATATGCAGTAACGCTGCCTGAGCGTATGTAAAGTTAATTGCCGACCACCGTGTAAAGATCGAAGGTGAGCATGCGTGGCAATAAGCTAACTTATATGGTGACGTGGCAAAATGATAGGATTCTTCTCATCAAAACTGATAGGAGCATGCCGTAGTCTTCCACATAACCTTAAGAGATTGTTGGAATCCAAAAATGGATTCAAACTTTTTTAATAGCGTGTTCTTTGAAACCACCCTATCTTCTTCGTTCAAAGCTTTTGTCTCATTAGAAAAGGAATTTGCCTGCACAAATTTAACCCAAAATATAAGAGCTTGTTGGATTTCAATCGCATTAAGAGAAATGGTTGAAAATTTAGGTTTAGGCTTGTTAAGTTTTGAGTGCTTCAACACAAAGGCATCAATAAATCTATTACAATAGGCCGTCACGCAAAGAAATCTTGGCCAAGAGGAGAATTTAAGCATCAAGTTGAATGGACTTTTGCAAACACTCAAAACATGATGACTCTCTTTTGGCCGCTGTTCTAAATTCGATTGCGAGGGGGCTGCGTGGCTACATTCAGGCCGTTTTGAGGAATGCAAAGTTAACCAAGGTGGGGCTTGCCACCATGACGAATGCCTTATAAATTTTTCGGGCGTGAGTCCCCGTGTAGCGCAGTCGGTCGAATTATCTTTGGTGGAAATGTATCGCCATTTCGCGTGAGATACTAGCTCATGAATTAGGGAAACTCTATTGGCAGAGAAATTGGCAGAGAAACAGAGAGACTGGAACAACAAGCGGGAGTACCTGAAATGTAAAAAGGAATTAGCACAACTCGGGCTGAACCTAATCAAGAAATGGCTGGATAAAAAGCAAGAACAGGAGACTAGAAGTTCTAATATTGTGGAGTGGTAAAAAGCCATGAATTGGTTCAGAAGAAAGAAGAAAGCAGCGTGCTATAATATAGGAAAAAAAGAGAGGCTAGCATACTTTAAAAACTCTTAGAAGGAATAGACGAAGAAATACAGCCTACAATATTCGAAGATCACCCCAACCAAGCATCAGATCTTGACTGCCTAATAGAATCAGTCGTTCACGAAGGAGCTGAAGAAGTAGGGCTACAAGGAAGTTTGAACGCACCAATAAGTAAAGAAGAAAAATCCTTGAAATTGATGAAGGCGAATAAAGCTGCAGGAGAAGATGGCATCCAAGCAGTGCTCGTAACGAGTGTCCCAAACTCTTCTACGCATGCGTCGCGCTCGGTCTCTGATTCGTTGCTGTTCGCGTGCAATTTGAAATGCTAAAAAATAACATTTTTATTGTTCATTGCGAATAATTCCATTTTAATTTATATAAATGTTTATTAGATGGATATTAATGAATCTTGATAAAAATACAAATTTATTAAGTGCATACTGTGTAAATAAAAAATATCCTTTGGTACTCACTTGTATTTTTCTAATTACTCATAACATATTAATTTAATAATTAATTGTAATTTAAATACTCATAACATATTAATATTATATATTATATGTATACTAATTTTCTCTAAAATAAGAAAAATACTATTGTAAAAATAATCAGCTCAGCATAGCGTGAATACTCATATTTCAGAGCAATATAACGTTATACGTCATCATCACACAAATCATCATTGCCGATTTTAAAAGTTTTAACTAAGTAGGAAAATATCGATAGTGTTGAAGTTTTCATTGTACAGGTCAGGCATAGTAAGTGCATAGTTGCACGGTGTGGTTCTCACAATATGACATACCTGTGATTTTTAAAACACTGTGGCTGCGCGGGGGAAATTGGTTACAAAAATGTTTGTGACTACTGCAAAAACTAAATATATCTAAATAGCAGTAAATTTATACTTCGGAAACATAGAATGAAGCTTTTAATTAAAAATAATACTTTATTTTGCATTTTATTAGCTATTTCCTGGGGTATCTCATATTATGAGAATAGTTTGACGAGTCTGGAAAAATCACTTTTTTACATTTTTTGTATTTTCAGCTTTAAAAAAAATTTGTATTAAAATTTTTTATTTGAGCTTCTTATGACAAACTACATTTCCTTTAAAATGACCTATATTACTTTTAAATTCAGTACATAGAATTCCGACAATCACGCAAAACAGAGTTGGTATCTTATATTTGGGTACTCTCCTCTATATCTAAATTTAGAATGTATAATTTCTAATATCACAAATTAATCAATTTTAATTTTATTACCATAATTGCTACTTAAAAATAAAAAATAACTCAAATTATAATGAAGAAATCTTCGGTGTTCAACTTCCGAAAAACATTAATAACATTACTACTGTTCATATATAATGTACATTATATAAAACATATCATCATCTACATATTTGTAACATCAAAGAAAAGAATTAACCTTCAGTAACATTTTCATCACTATCGTTATCTTTTTTCTGTTCTACTTTGTCTTGCTGTTTCTCTATCTCTACTTCTTTTTGGGCTGCTTTATCCCGATATGCTTTAAAATTTGCATACAAGTTTTCACCTTTTATTTTTTCCAAATTGTTTTTACATCGGTTACGATTAAGAAAGCACGTTCTGCACCTGGATTGGAATGTGGAAGGCTGAGAACACTTATTACTAATGTCCGCAGATTAGGAAATGCTAATTTTTTTCTCAAAAGTGCCATTTATAACGGCTGACCGAAACTCGTTAAATTCAAGATGCAACAGTTCTGCTTTATGTTTATCTGAAATGGCATGCGGCAAAAAATCCCATTCAGAATATAAACTAATACTGTCGAATTTGTCAAACTGACTAGCTACCTCGAAAATGCTTATGATCTCACGCCTCACTGTATCACCCAATGCAGAAGCAGGATTCCAAAATTCTAACTTTGACAAAAGACTATGCGACAGTGGTAATCTTTTCTTCATTCCTTTCGCGGCTGTTACGTAAAACTGTAAGCAAGTTTTACGAATTTTTTCAATGTCAGACGATGACATGTTCCTCAAATGTGTCTCGCATTCAGGTCCCAAGTTGATGTTACTTTTGTAATTACTTTGGAATAGGATCAGTCAACGAATTTTTATACTTGGCTTTCTGGTTTACGACCAGAAACAAATAAAATACCCATGTGAGGAAGGTGGCAGGAAAAACGCAATAAATGATCAACAATGTGTGGGGGGAGACGCGCAGGGCTGCGGTCTAGGATGTAAAACGACGACATTACTTTATGGACGCCACCGTAAAGGCTGCAGCGCTGTTTGGGGCGGAGGTTTGGGACTGGGGCAGAAAAGAAATCATGGAAAAAGTTCAGGGGGGGGTAAGTGAAGGCAAGTCTTGGAGTTTCAAGGAATACACCCGATTATATTTGGAATCTAGAGGGAGGAAGAAAAAGCAGGAGAGCGGGAAAGTTCCTGAACAGGACAGAATTATGGAGGAACAGGACCTACAGAAGTGTTGGGCAGGAATTGATAAGTCCAGCTTTTGCAGATATTATCGATAAATAAAGTAAAACACAGAGTTGGAACAATAATGGAAGAGGACAGACGTCAAGAACTTGCAAAAGGTGTCTTGGGCTCGTTGGAAATGCGGCAGTATAGTTAAAGAGGGAAAGAAAAGCTACACTAATAATAAGTGTAGAGTCTGCGGGCACCATCCAGAGACGTTGGAGCATGTAGTAAGCTGCGAAGCAATATTGGGAAGGTTTGGTATAGTTGTTAATGCCTGGTAGAGAGAAAGAAGCGACCCGAGTCAGTGGAGAGGAAGGCTGATCCTTGGCCTGAAGGATAGGCTAAAGAAGGACCTGTGCAGAGGACTGTGTGAAATAGAAAAGATTTTGAAAGACTTTGATAAATCCAGATAAAATATACAATCAATTCGTGTTAACGTAATGTAGTATAGGAATTCTTTATTATACATAAAAAGATTGATTTATTATATTGCTTGTTATACTGTTTTACTTAGCATCTAATTGGAAAGAAGACAGGTGTAGGTGAAAACCTGTTGTAGCGACAAAGATTCAATAAATCTATCTAATCTACAATTATTCAATACTTTTCAATATTACTATTAACAATAAAATCTAATAATTGAAATTTGATTTTTCAGGCGGCTCACATATTTCACATTATCAAGTCATAAATCAATCAATAAAACCTACATCATCACATTCTACCAAAATTATATTAGATACTATGTAACAGATCTGTACATATTGAAGATACGAAATATATAGATATTGGAGATAAAAGATATATAGAATAGATATC
>NC_046663.1:136219638-136220280 GCF_010883055.1 Belonocnema kinseyi
TATTCCGCGACCCCCTTGACGGCGTGAGATGTACAGTCGCGGAACGGAAGACTTAAGATGCATGCTTTTGTTCATGTGCATAACCTTCCTTGTCCCGATATCGAGGGATCTGAGCTCGTTCTTCGTCCATGGAACTACTCCAAATGAATACAGTACTACAGTGACGGCAAGCATGTTCGTTGTAGATACTTTGTTCCTCGCCGACAGTTCGGAAGATCAAATCTGTCGGATGAGACGTTTGTATCTGCTTCGGAGAGTATCATTTATAGATGTGACATCTATAAATGATACTCTCCGAAGCAGATACAAACGTCTCATCCGACAGATTTGATCTACTTTTTTTCATATCGTGCGTTAATTGGCTTAAAACGGTAATTTTGGTGTGTTTTTTGGAATTTTGTAAATGCTATAACTCTGGTAATTTTTGACATTATGAAAAAAGTTATTAGGATAAATTATTCGACTTTTTGAAAACTATAAATATCCGTACAGAAAATACAGAAGACCAATCTAATAGATTCATTTTTTCAAAAATCTTTGTGCTCGTAGACAGGCAGACATACAGAGACACATTCGTAAAAACCTGTTTTCCGGACTCAAGGTGTTTTAAAGCATGGACATTTGATCAAAACTAGGGAGGGG